>NW_027527939.1:420706-512553 GCF_008692635.1 Crocuta crocuta | reverse complement strand
AGAGAGCAGGGGAGGGTCAGAGAGAGAAGGGGACACAGAATCTGAAATAGTCTCCAGGCTCTGAGCTAGCTGTCAGCACAGAGCCCAATGCAGGCCTCGAACCCACAAACCGTGAGATCATGACCTGAACCGAAGTCGGACGCTTATGACTGAGCCACCCAGGTCCCCCAGAGGTCACACAATTATTGGAGGCAAAGCCATGACTGGGATCCTGGACTCTCCTGACATACGAAACCCAAGAAAGGAGGACTCGGCAGTGTGAAGGGAATGAAGGATGCACACTCAGAAGCAGGGCTTTGCTGAGTTAAGACACTTAGGATCTTGATCCCAGTGGCTCAAAAATGGTTGCTTTTAGACAAGCCATACCTCCCTAGAATGGGATGGAAGAAATGAACACAGTTCCTTCCTCCCAGAAAATGCTCCTGAACGCCAGAAGAGCTCTGCTTTCTAACGATGGAAACCTTAGAAGACCTTGTTTACAGGTCTTGGGGGAAGACCCAGCGCTGTCAGCAGGGCTCCCGGGCCACATGGCTCTCTGCCATTAACCCGTGAGCTGTAATCAGCTTTGGCTCCTAGCAGTGCACCTCACTTGGGAGGAAAATAAAAGTGGAACCGAATGGGTGGCTATCTGTCCGGTCACGTACAGAGCTAGCTGGAACTTCGGCAAATTAGCTTGGCTAAGTCTCAAGGTTCTCAACTCAAAGGTAAAGGGAATTTGAACCACACCCTTTCTCTGTGTTCTTTGGGATGTCTCTTTTCTATGTCACTGGGGTGCTGTGAGGATAATTAGGCAAGGACTACAGAATATAATAAATTAAAAGATGTCATTCTTATAATCATCATTTATGGAATATTCCTCAGCTTGTATCTTAGGGACCCGCTGGCATTATTAGTCACATTTTTCACCCAGAGAAGCAAAGAAATGGAAAGCGTTCCATACTTGAGAGCTAGAGTAGAGCTGTAGGTTAGGTTCTTAGTCCTTAGCTCACTGTTTATTTACCATACCCCTTGACCTTGTCTTTTGGGGAAAAGGAATCAATGGAAGAGATATGATCAAACGTTGCAGCCTGGAGAACAGTTTCTGCTGAAAACCTTAAAATCAAAGAGGTATCAGTTTTGCCCAGAGAGAAGAGAAAATTCTTCACAAAGTTCTGTTTTCCTATTTTTGTTTTTTTTGGCCACGTGTGTTTTTGTTCGTTGGAATTGCCATTTTCAAGTCTTATTAAAGATTGGCCATTTCATAATTTTTGCCAGAAGAACGGGAGTATATATAATGTTTTAAAAATGTATCTTTTGACTTGAAAATAATATACATTCATGTAGAATTTGGAAAGGAATATATAAAAGTATAAACAACAAGAAAAAAAATAACCATACCATTAGCACTCATAGATAATAGCTGTAAAGTTTTAGTTGAGTTTATTTAGTTGTTTGTTTCTTGCTAGTCTTTTTATATGTAAACTGGTGATTATACTTGCAACGTTTACACAAAGTATCTTCTTGGGGTCATTAAATACTCAGACCCACAGAAAACCACATGCTCCATATGGCACTGGTCTACTTAGAAGGAACCATAGCTTGCCAGCACGGAAGCATCATGTGCCCCTTTCCAGCACGTGTCCTCACAGTGGTCCAGCAGAGCAGTATAGCTCAGGTGCAAGAGACCATAGACATATCAGAGGATGCAGGAGCTGCCCTGGCTTAAAAGCCTCCTGCCCTGTAGGAGTCAACATATGGTGCAGCGACTCCACAGANGCTCAGAGTCCAGATGCAATTCACCAATCAGGGGTTCATTTGGCCCAGCAACACAGTTGATACATCCCCCCTCTTTCCTTTTACTAGGGAAATAGACCCAGAAAATTAAGATAAGGTCAGATTCTCTTGTAAAAGGGAGAAAGATTTTATACGCAATACTACATACAATTTTTTAGACCTTAAAAAATTTTAACATTAAATCAAAAGCATGTTTCATTGCTATTAAACGTGTTTCAAAAACATGACTGCCTCATAATATATTTATACAATCCCCTAGTACTGTGTATTTAGCTAGTTCCAAGTTTTTCACTGAAACTATTGCCAAGATGAACATCCCCAAAACACAAATCCTTGTGTTTATATAAAACTGACTATTTCCTTAACATAAACTCAGGGAATGGAATTAATGGCTGAGTCTGAAACCTATCAACTCTTAATACATCTTTGACAAACTGCTCTTTAAAAAGAAAATAGCAGTTTACCCTTAGACTAGAACTGTATGAAAGTATCTATACCTTCAGCAACATGGCTATCTTTCTTTAAAACATTTGACAATTTTGTAGGGGGCAATGCTGTACTTGTAAAAACTACTTTTCTTTGGATAATTGATCAATTTAGAAATGTTTACATGCACACAATTTCTTGTTTTGTTAATTGTCTATTCTTGTCCTCTCCTGTTTTTATTTTGGGAAGCTCATTTTTTTTTTGAGTATTAAGGATATTTACATTTGAGTCTTATATGCTATAAAGGTTTTGCAGTCTTTACTTTTTCTTTTGTTAGAAATGCTTATTTTTAGGTAGAAATATCTATCAATCATTTTCTATATGCTTGCATCAATATTTGAAAGTGAGATTGTTTTTGCTATTGAGGGTGCTTTTGTGGGTGTGCATGCAGACTTTCTGAGTGTTTAAAATCCATATTGTCTTGCTTTGTAATGTGTACTAAAAAGCTTTCCATTTATTTTTAGGGCTTGGAACATTTTATAGAATTATGGCTTTTCCATTCCTTGGAAGTTTGAAGGAATTTATACTACAGCTATGTGTCCTCAGTACATTTTGTGAGATAAATTTTAGACATGTTTAAAAAGTTTATTCTATCTTTATTCACTATTCAACTTTTCTACATCTTTTTAGGGCATTGTTAGTAAATTATATTTTCATAAAATATTACCAATTTTATTGAGGTGCAAACACTGGCACAGAATTGTAAATACAATTTAAATAACTATACCAGATAGACTTTTAAAGGTTTATGTATTTTTGCTTATATATATGCTTTAACTTTTTATTTTTTTTAACTTCTGCCTTTCTTATATTAGACTATGTAAGGGGTTGCACATTCTACTTTTCCAAGAATTAGCTCCTGATTTTATTTAGTTTTCTATTGTTTTCTGATTCCCTAATTTTTGTGTGTCCATAATGTTTAATAATCTGTCTCCCTTGCTTTACTTAGGTTTTTTTTTAAATGACAAAAACTATAATTCCAAGAAGTCATTACAGGAGAGCCTAGGCAATGATATATCCTGGGACTAGGGAGAAGAGAGGAAAATATGTGAGTAAGTCAATGGATCACTTAGAGTCATGTCTGAATACGTAGGAAAATGATATGCTTCTGAGAGAAAGCAACCAGGATGTGATTCTAGATGAAGCCTGCAGTTCCAGGGCTTCTAAGTGGGATCTCATTCTTTTTATGTAGAGGAAGGTGCTCTGTGATCCTGAAGAGGATGAGGAACAGTTTTCAGCCAGGCCCTTTGCTTCCCTACTTCTAAACACTTAGTACATGCTGAGTACTGTGCCGAGTCATTTGTACAAACCATCTTATTCAAGTCTCATGACAACTCTATGAAATAGGAGTCATATCATCCCTATGTTTTACGGTGGGGGTGGGGTGGGGTGGCCAATAGAGTGACTCGCCCAAAGTCACATAGACAGGATGTGAGTCCAGGTGTGTCATACTGCAGAGCTTATGGTTTTAACCACTTTGAGATGCCACAGTTTTATCACTGCTGACCTTAATTGCTACAGCACAGTCTTAGCATTTAAAAGAGGGCTCGCTCAGAGGATCAATGATCAAAATGAACTTAAAGTACTATGACTCATTATGCCTATAGTGTTTCTCCTCGAAATCCTATCCATTTCTCATCTTAAAGCAAGCAAAACAATTGCATAGAAAACAGAACTTGAACTGAACGTCTGAGCAGTCAGTATATTTCTCAGCTTGCCAGTCAATATTTTTATTATCAAGAGATAGGGAAAGGGAGAGAGTTGGGGGAGGCAGCTATTAGAAGAGAAAGGTGGCAGATGATAACTGAGATTACATCCAAATAATCTGACCTTGTAGCATGTTCAGACCCAGAAACATTTATGTTAAAACACTCATAGTCATTTTAAAAATTGAAATTAAAATGTCTAAGGATTCAGTCAATTTACCAGATGATACAGGTCTGTGAGCTTTATACTCTTGAAACAGTTTCCCTTGAGAAGAGTCTGGCCAATTCTCCGCCCCCCCACCCCCCCATGAGAGAGAAGAATGAAATAAAAGGAAGGTAAAGTTGCAACTGAATTGAAGGTGATATAATGGGAACGTGGCCAGAGCCACCAAGAATGAATGACAGCAAACTTCAGGTCAAGCAATTTCTCTCTGGAAGTTCAGTCAGAGCAGCAGGAGATACAGGCCCAGGGGATTCCATTCCATTCTGATCTGAGTCTTTCCATCAGCGCCAGCATCTACATTCAAGACCTTTTCTGAATAGACGCAACTCACTGCATATTTTTTCAAGAGCACAGTAGCTGTTTTTAACGTGTTAGCCAATCATGCCTGTTGATTTATGCCATTCACACATACTTAAAAAGTCTGTGTGTGTTTGTGTGTGTATATATATGTGTGTATATAATATACATATAATGTTTTTTTAAAAAATTCAGATACCAAAAAGCAAAAGCCACCTATAAAAGACAAGACCCATTTTCATAAGATTTTTATGCAGAACTCCATTCACTGTTTGGCTGAAACAGGACACCCCTGTTCCCTGCCCTCACCCCCCCCCCATAAGGCTGCTGGTGAATGCCCAGGAAGGGAGGAAAGAGGAGAAAAGGCAGACAGGAAATGATATTTAGTATCTGACAATTAAAAAGGAAGTCAATTCTGTACTTACAATAGCAGTCGGGGTGGCAGCCAGCACACAATAGAGCACCAGAGGGGTGATGAAGCTTTCTTCCTCTGTCCCCGGGTAAGGCTTCATTAAGTCTCCGTCCTGACAGAAGAATCCTTGGATATGCACCTGAAAAGTGTCAGTGCATTCGAAGTAGTAGGCAAGCAGCACTGTCCCAGCCATGATGACAAGCTGAAAATACAGCATGGCCACACAGAGACATTAGCAGGTCTTTGGAGCCGCGCTCGCCCCTCAGAGCACACTCCCTCCATCACCCCAGCAGCTCTCCTCTATTGGTATTGGCGAGTGTGTGCGTGCCTGGCTCAGCGTGCTCTGGGCTCGGGGCGTGTGTGCTTGCTTGTCTGCCTTGTAACATCTGTTGCAGAAGCCTCCCAGAAAATAATGAATGGCTCCCATCTGAAAGGCAGACCACAGCAAGGCTTAGAGAGAGACCCGGCTTCTGCTGCCACCCTCTCAGAGGATGCATGGGAGTCAAGGCAAAATTTCCATTCAGGACAGAGGTGAAAAGTCAAGGGCAGCGGCATAAGAAGTGGCAAGATGTAGATGTGAGATCTGTTCATGAGAAAGCTCATGAAATAGTAGAGATAAACTTGCCTTATCATAAAATACTAGAGGCAGGTAAATCAGGAATGAATGAACAAATGCACAGGAAAGCTAAAACCTAGAAAGGTTAAGGGAAGTTTTCAGAACCGCGCCCTCGATTATTGGCAGGGATGAACCCAGTACAGGCAGCCTGGGTCAGTCACAGCTGTTACCTTTTCCCAAAAGGTTTTGCCTTTATTCCAAAATGCTTTCCACCAGGAAATTCAGGACTTTCCCGATAATATCTTATTATAGATACAGATCGTTCTTAAGGTTTAGACATAAAAAGGGACACAATTATCCTTTAATTCTGAGTCTCAAAATTCCCTGATACTCACTGAGGTTTGGATGTAGCCTTTTGTAGGTATGGGAGGTTGAGGGAATATAGAAACGTCAATATTTGTTTTCTCATTCATATTTGGAAACACCAAAGTACCGGGAGAAGATGGTGATAAAGGTAGATATAAAACAGATTTTTGAGGTTATGAAATTACAGAAAATTATGCTGGATGGGTTCTTGGAGATCTTCCCATCTTAAACCTTTATATTTCACAGATGAGAAGGCTGAGGCCCAACAAGGGAAACTGACCCCTGCTGAATTATCCAACAAGTAAACTGAACATGTATTTATTTGATTATCAGCAAAGTAGGGAAACTAAAATGGAGAGAAAATATAATAAGGTGCTGATTTTTTAAAAAGTATCAAAAGAATCATTATGGAATGAAATCAGAACTCTGGAGGATGTCTTTGTACATCGATTATGGCTGAAAATGGTTTTTACTTGGAAGTACATATGGGTCAATGAGGGGGAAAGAAAGGTTTAGGAAATCCAAAGTTCTTATTCCAGCCCTAGAATGACTAACCTAAGGTCATGATAGCTAGTTTGTGTAAGTCTGGGACTAGAAACCCACATTTTCTGATCCTCAGGGAGTAAAAAACATCTGTATCATGGCATCAAAATTTCATCCTATACAAAAGCTTGGGGAGTTATGGTACGAAGGATAGGCTCAACTCTAATGGCAGTTTTACCTATTTCATATCCACTTCTTTAAAATTTTTTAAATGTTTTTTATTTTGTTTTATTTTTGAGAGACAGAGAGAGAGAGACAGTGTGAACAGGGGAGGGTCAGAGACAGAGGGAGACACAGAATCCGAGGACAGGACCCAGGCTCTGAGCTAGCTGTCAGCACAGAGCCCGACGTGGGGCTTGAACCCATGAACTGTGAGATCATGACCTGAGCTAAAGTCAGACGCTTAACCGACTGAGCCACCCAGGCGCCCCTCTTTAAAATTTTTTAAATGTTTATTTATTTTTTAAGAGAGAGAGAGACAGAATGTGAGTGGGGTCGGTGCAGAGAGAGAGGGAGACGTAGAATCTGAAGCAGGCTCCAGGCTCTGAGCTGTCAGCACAGAGCCCGACATGGAGCTCGAACTCACGGACCTCGAGATCATGACCTGAGCCCAAGTAGGACGCTTAACTGACTGACCCAGCCAGGTGCCCCTCATATCCATTTCTTTAGCCACAACATTGCCGAGAAGCCTTACACCCTGCCCACTCTTTGAAACCCGGCATAGCCTCTACTTCAGGATATCTACTTCGGCAGCTTCTCCTTCTTGTATCCGAAAGCATTCAGAAGCCTTGAGTTGTTATGTGTCGTAAGTACAAACTCCTATCTGTTCTGCTATAAAGGTCTTTACCTTTTGGCCTCACCCACTGCCACCTTCCTTTACCTTCAGATAGGTTGCAGGTCATACTTTCCATTCACTGTCCTTCATACACAACTTGTCTCTGGTTGTCTAAGAACGATATTCTCCCATCTGGCATTTCTATCCCTCTTCCCCAGTGGATCTGCTGTCACAGCTGCTGACCATCTAGTAAACTCTGGACACTCCTGTGTGTTTCTCTGTACCTGAAGTTATTTATTGGCCTCATGTGTAAATCACCAGTGCTCAGGCCAGCCATCTCTGCTGTTTCAAGCACTTTATTTCTTTTCTTTTTTAGCCACAGAGAGATTTGGATTAGTATATTTCCTGTAAGAATGAGAGAGAGGTGCTCCCAAGCTGCCCTTGCTAACGGATGCTCCTGTTGGTCGCTTGTTTATGAAGTCAAAGCCATGAAGTTTCTGTCTCTTTTGTGCTTCCCTGGTCAACTGAGCTGACCTGATGGGAAGGAACCTAGCCAGCTGACCTGAATGTTATGGAGCTGAGAAATCACTCTGATTGCAACAGTTTGGGGGCTTTACCTCCAGGGCTACCTGTGCCTCGTGCATAGGCCTGATCTGGGATTTCTTTGTATCTCCTCCGTGTGGCTGGAAACATATTTCTGTCTCTTGGCTTCATCAGACCTTGGGAAGTAGCTGCTTGGAGAACAGGCAGGATCTATGGAAGCTTTTGGATACAACAAAACCCCCAAATGGCATCTGGCCCCCTCTGTTGAGGACAAGTGTCATATTTTACTGGGTGTCTTTGTACTACCACTTCCATTTGAAAAAGGTCAAGAGGAAAGTGAAAATATACATAGGTAAAAAGACTCACGAGAAAAATGGAGAATCGAAACTTTTAGAACACAGAACTGTCTTAACTTCAAAAACATCAAAATCAACAATAATGACAACCACAACAAAAAGCTAACGTCAATATTCCTAAATTTGAAATCTAAAGAACAGACCTTGAATAGATGCTTAGCCAATTTAATCCTGGAAGCTGTATTCAGAGAGAATTGAATTAATGCATGAATCAGTTAATTGCAGGGCATAAAGTAAAGAATGGAGAACCTGGGAGGTGCGGGGTGGTAGAGGTAGGTGGGAACTTTGGAGCCTCATGGACAGAAGTGACCCATCACCATCAGTCTGTTCACCCTGATCAGGCTCCCTGACCAGCCAGGGACCCCTGCCTGTCATTTTCAAGAAATCCCCAAACTCCCTGGAGAGTCCCCGGTTATGCCAGTTACAGACACACAGAAGCAAAAACAGAACAATTCAGATCTTGATTTCCAGGTTTCTTTTCTATTGCACATTCTCTCGTGACCACATATTTAAAAAAAAGCTTTGCATTTATTGCAGGAACAGAAATACCACAGCTCTGCTTTCACGAACAGAGAGGTCCGCCTTGCCGCTCTGATGACAGCATACAATTAGCCACCAGCATCCTCCCTTCTTCCTCTCTGTCCTGGGCCATGATTCATCACTGTCTAGGTTTGTGTCACTGGTGCCAGCTGGCACACTCGCCATCTCCGTTGCCTTCCCAGCCCCATTTAGGGATGCATGGAGGGAGGCCATAATGTTGGTGTCACATGAGCAGATGGCAAGGCTGTGCTGGACCCAAGTGCTGGTGGAGGGTTGATGATATCGGTGTGAAAGGCGCAATTATGGCTGTGGGGGGAAGGAATTCATGTACCACTGGTTTCCCTCAGCTTCAGTTCCCAATAATGACAATCTGATATTCGAAAATGCATTAAATCCTGACCCATCCGCAAGGATTCAGAAGGCAAAAGACAGCGATATCTGAAATCCTGTCTCTCAAGGCTGAGAGACCTGTGTTTCTCTCTTCCACTGATTAGAGAAAAGTAAATGTCACAAAGAATGATAATGGGGAGATGTCACAAAGCTGAGGAAAAAGGCTGAGATGACAGTACATTTTCCTTTGGTCTGTCAAGTCTGGGGCAATTGTGGACCACGAGTTTATATGACCTGATATAAGCTGCGAGAGTGGGGGAACATGGGGTGCCTGGGTGGCTCAGTTAAGTGTCTGACTTTGGCTCAGTTCATGATCTCATGGTTCATGGGTTCGAGCCCTGCACTGGGCTCTGGGCTGAAACTGCAGAGCCTGCTTGGGATTGTCTCTCTTTCCCTCTCTTTCTGCCCCACCTTAAAATAAATAAATAAATAAATAAACTTAAAAAAAAAAAGAGCAGGGGAACAGGTAATGATGGTATGACTCATGAGAGCAAGTGAATATGAGTGTGTGTGTTGTGGGGGAGCATGTGGGCAGACATGTGAGGCTGGAAAATGAGCGGGCTGGTATCTGGTCTAGAATGGTCAGGCATATCTGAAACTGGGGAGCCTAGTCTAGGTGACCAACTATCTCAGTTTGCCCAGAACTGAGGGGTCTCAGGGGCCACAGGACATTTCAGTGCTAAAACCGAGATAGTCCTAAACTATCTCGTGCTAGGTCACTCCACCAGAGGCAGCGAATGTTTCCCTCCCCAAAGAGGTCTCTCATTCTGGTTTTGCCAGGACCTATCAAGACTATCGCAGATGACTCAGTCAACCCACAACGGTGTTTGGGAGCCGCCTCTGTGTTCAGTCCTGAACTAAGTGCTGTGAAGGTGCAGGATCCTCAGACACGCTCTCTAACCTCAAGCAGCTGGTGATCCAGCCAGGGAATGCTCGCCAACACAGGAAGCAGACAATGATCTGTAGATCTGTAGGAGGGGTCAGCAGATCTCAAGCTGGGGTCCACACATGGCTGCCTGTGCCTGGTGAGCTGGCAGGGAGGGAGTCGGCAGAAGAATAGGTGAAGGGCTGACGCCTGGAGAAAAGAGTGCAAGGGGATGGACAGGGCTGCGTGGTGTCTGTTCAGGGGATTGGTTTTGACTAAGCCCCATGGATGTATGTGCAATTCCAAAGAGAGGGTATAAATTCAGCAGAAGGAACACTGCATCAGAGCTTAGATGGTAAGATTTAGCAGAGTCGTGTTGCAGAAGCAATGTCTTAGGGTCCCAGGGAAGAGTACACATTAAGGATTTGCATGTTTTCATATTACGGGAGAGCAAGCCAGACACAGGTGTCAGTAGAGGTATGCAAGGGCTGGGGTGGGAAGCCCGCAAGTGGCGCGGATGGAAGTGGGAGCTGAGGTAGTGAGCTGGAGGGGAAACGTGACAAGACTGGTCTTGAGCCCTTGCGAGACCTCTTGGGCACCTCTACACGTAGGTATGAGCCTTTGAGAGGGGATGGAAGTTCTCCATAAACAACAAAGGTAAGAGCCAAGAAGGAAGGGGAAGAGATGGTGATGGTTAGGGTGATGACGTATATGATGCATATGTCCCAGGAACGGCTATAAGAACTACATAAATTGTGTCTTCTCCTGCCCGGCCACCCTGTGTGGTAGGCATGTTATTATCTCCATTTTATAGGAGAGGAAATAGAGGCACAGAGAGATTACATGAATGGTATAAGGTCACACAAGTCACAACGGCGAGCCCAGGATGGACTGTAAATATGATGCATCTTTCCATACAAACTTAGGCGGCCTGGGGGAAATCAGGTCCCGAATTTAAGTCGGCGTGACATTAAGGGGTAAGTGATGTGCTGCACACTTGAGTACTTTCTTCAAATGCTTCCTTGTGTCAGTTTCCTCATCTGCAGGAAAGTTAATAATAACTAACTCAAAAATACGCTTGTTTATGTGTTCTCATTTTGTTCCAAAAAGGAGTTTTATCAACCTCCATCAGATAAAGTAAGCAAGCATCAGTGATAAGTTGGAACAGAAGAAAGGAAGTAAGTATGGAGACAGGAATTACATCCTTGAGTGTAAATTGCCTAACAGTCAACACAATAAGGAAATGGTGGTCCGTTACACATTTCACAGGATCTATAAGAAAGAAGCCAACCGATGATTAAAGAAAGTAGAATCTTTCTGATGTAGTAACTGGGCTGAATTTGTCCTGGGTTCTCATAAAGGGTGTGGTGTGATAAATAGTGACTTAATGCTGAGTATGATGGCACTGGTTTTTTTGGGGGTTTTTTTGATGTTTATTTTTGAGAGCACGAGAGAGAGTGAAAGAGAGAGAGTGAAAGAGAGAAATCGAGCGAGCAAACAGGAGCAGGGGAGGGGCAGGGAGAGAGGGAGACACAGAATCCGAAGCAGGCTCCAGGCTCTGAGTTGTCAGCACAGAGGCCAATGTGGGGCTCAAACCCATGAACTGGGAGATCCTGACCTGAGCTGAAGTCCAATCCTTAACTGACTGAGCCACCCAGGTGTCCCAGTACTGTTGCTGTTGTTTTTTAAAGATGGGACCCACATCAAGTCTTAACATAGGCTGATGACATCACATCAAAGCAAAATGCACAGAAACAGTATTGTGGCGTAGAATGGAGGAGATGGGTATTATGACTCAGTCTAGGATGAACTTGAGAGACACAGCTGGCTAAGAGCGTGGGCCAGGTTTCATGGGTTGGAAACTCACTCTGCTGCTTACTAGGCATGGGACTTCAGTTTCCTTGGGCTTCAGTTTCTCCATTTGTAAAATGGGGCTAAAAATACTGTAGCACAAGAACCGTACAATAAGTATTCAGAGCAGTGTCTGACTTGGCAGAAGAGACAGGCTATATATTCTTCAAGCACTCCTTCCTAGGTATTGTTTCTCTCAGGTTTAAAAAAAATGCTTTTCTAGTTTGTTTTTTGAGAGAGAGAGAGAGCGCGAGCGAGCAAGCATGGGAGAGGCAGAGAAAGAAGGAGAGAGAGAATCCCAAGCAGGCCTCACAGTGTCAATGCAGAGCCTGATGCAAGACTCAAACTCACAAACCAAGAGATCACAACTGGAGCCAAAATCAAGAGTCAGAGCTTCACCAACTGAGCCACCCAGGTCCCCCTCAGTATTTTAAAAACTATTGGGTAGCAGTGAATTGGATACTATTTTCTAGTAAGTAACCTGCTAGTGAAATAGACCTGTTTTTTTTTTTAATTTTTTAAATTTTTTTACTGATTTACTTGTTTAGTAATATTTAAATGTTATTATTAGACTAGCAGAAGAAACCTTTAATCAGGCTCATCTCTGCAGGAAAAAGCTCTTCACTTTTCCAAATCCAAGTTCTTGTGGGAAAAAAGATTGAGTTACTTTTCAAGGTTGTAATGAGAACTGAGGATATTACACATAAATATCAACAACAGTACTTTGGCACATAGTAAATGCTTAATAAATAGTATCTCTAGTTATTGTTATCCTCATTTAGTATTATAGAATCTTAACATGTCCCTTACTATGGCGGTTTTCCAGATTACAGGTCTCAAACCATTAATGAATTGTGAAATAAAGGTACACAATTTTGGAGTTCAATCAGAATTCTTTTAGTGAAAAAGAACAGAACTGAATATATCAGAGTTTCATACACAGTAAGAGCAAATGTTTTTATGTGAAACTTGTTTAGTACATAACATAGGGGCAGAGGAAGCATGTATTATACAGTGTGAAATGTATTTCTTACTACAGACTGTAGTAAAAAAAATCCTTCAATATAACATGATTTTATGAGATAGTTGTCTAATAATGTACAAGTTCCTTATACTATAGTGACTAAGACACATAGGTTCAAATCACAAATCGACTAATTACTACTGTATGACTTCGAACCAATTATATAACCTGTCTATGCCTTAGTTTCCTCACCTGAGAAATGGGTAGCTCATTTCTCACATGAGAAATGAGTTCTCACTGGAATGGTGTAAGAACTATATGATTTAGTGTGTTGACACCACTTAGCAGGTACTCAATAACTATTAGCTGCTATTTTATTAAGACTTGAGTAGAATATAATTGTTTTTCTGTGTAAGCAAATGATCCCACACACACTCATGTATGTAAGAGAATATAAAGTCATTCCGTTAGCCAGGACTGAATAATCAGCTGGTTGTTACATCTACAAAATGATGAGCATCATAGTCCCACAATACTGAATTTTCAAGAGTCATGTAGCTATTCTTAATTTTGCTATTTGCAAACAATATTATCCCTCAAGATATGAAGAAATAAAAATAAAAGATTAAATCTTCAGTGAATTCTCTTTTGTCAGTATATTTGATCCTTATTTGCCCTTTATAGTTTTATATTTTCTGAAAGAATTTTTTAAAAATTTGTTTTATTGCGGTAAGAATACAAGACGAGATTTACCCCCTGACAAGTATATGTGCTAGATGGTGTTAATGATCATAGGTGCAAGGTACAGTAGATTCTAGAGCTTACTTATCTTACTTAAATGAAACTTTATGCCGTTTGATTAGAAATTCTCTATTCCCCCTCACACCTGTGTCTTTCAATTAGCAGGCAATTAAGCTGTGGTTAAGAATAATATCCTCTTGTGAAACCTGGAAAACTCACAATGGACCAGTGTGCGTATGAGAATCCACCCCCTCTTCTTTAAAGAGAACAGGTACACCCACAGGCAAGGACATGTGGATGAAATGAGATTGTTCAGTCATTCAACTAATATTTATTGAGTATCTACAACATGCAGACATTGAGCATATTCACCTGCTAACAAAACTGAATAACAAATAACAAGTCTATTAGCAAAACAGACACGATCTTCGGACACGTGGGGCTTTATATGGGGGACACAGATACCGTAAAAGCGATCTCAAATAAATAATAATGAGGACTCATTGAGTAACCACATGACAAGCTATATAACTTGAAATGCATGATTTTACATGATGCTCATGCTTCCCTGTGAGATAATGAGTTGCTCTCACTTAAAGAAGAGAAACTTTATCCAAGCTCACAGACCTAGTGAATGGCAGAGCCAGGATTTGAACCCCTGGTGCCATTTAACCATCCTTTCATACTTCAAACCTGCAGTTAGCATAATGAGATAAAGTTTGTAAAAGGCCCAGCGGAATACCTAGCATGTGGTAGGTGCTCAGTTCTTTCTCTTGTTCTTTGAATGCTATTTGCTTGTTCTTTTATTATTTTTTTTGAAAAAAATTTTTTTTAAAGTTTTGATTTAAATTCCAGTTAGCAGACAGTGTAATAGTAGTTTCAGGTGTACAGTATATATAATTCAATACTTCGTACAACATGCTTGGTTTTATTTTAGTGCTTTTTTTTACATGGCTTTGGGGTAAGAGTAGGGATTGACTGAGGGNCCAAGAACATAAATGATATTATTTATATTAACACTAAGAAATCTCTCCCCCCCACAACCACATTCTCCTTTCTTAGTATTTAAAATCACTACTTTCTCTTGCCTCGGACCATTCTTTCCCTGACTCCTTTAAATTTCCCTTTTCCTGTGCTTGGTATGTAAATGGCAGTGCCCTCCTAGGATCTATCCTTGCCTCTCTTTCCATTTCCTTTCCATGCTCTCCTCTTGGGAGATCTCATGTCTTCCTATGGATTCTACTCTTATTGACACTTCCATCCCCCATCTTGGCCCTGCATGCTCCACTGACCACCAACCTTGGGCTCTACCAATAGTCCAAATACCACAAGCCTGAAATGGAATTAGGCATTTCTCCTCCCCTCAACCTGCTGCTTCTCTTGAGTTCCCTGTCCTGGTGAATCCAACCAACCTCTTCTCAGTCACCCATGTTAGAATCCTCAATATCATCTCAGATACTTCCTTCTTCCTCCGTATTTCTCACTCTTCCCCATGCCATACCTGGCCAGGTGTCAGGTCGGTCTTACCTCAGTGCACTTCCTATTTATCTCATTTTTGTTCTGCCAGCCTCCATGTTCTTATTCAGGCTCCCATATTCTACCATCTACACTTTTGAAATCTTGTTGCCTTTGGGATCCCAACCCCTTCATGCCATCACCTCCCTTGTTGCTAAAGAGTTATGATCCTAAGACACAGGTGTGATTATGTCTTTCTACTCCTCCCAAATCTTCAGTGATAGGTATTTTAGCAAAACTATGCAATATTCTCGCTACTGAACACATTGGGCTCTGTCCTACCCATGTTTTGATAATGGAGAGAAGAAGCCTGTCATTTGAACAGAGAATAAGCCAGGAAACCTCATCAGGAACTGCTCCTCAGTTAGCAGAGAGTACACAGGTCTATCTCTGAGTCTGGGATGCCTACACTTTCCTACTGGACTACTTCTTAGAGAAAAAATGCAAGTACCACATTCTTGTCTTTTTTTTCCCACTTCTTTTTTTTAAGTTTATTTATTTATTTTGAGAGAGACAGAGAGAGTGAGTGGGGGAGGAGCAGAGAGAGAGAGAGAGGGAGAGAATCCCAAGTAGGCTTCACACTGTCAGCATGGAGCTTAACGTGAGGCTCAAAGCCATGAACTGTGAGATCATGACCTGAGCTGAAACCAAGAGTCATGAGCTTAACCAGTTGAGCCACCCAGGTGCCCCCAACTTTTTTTCCATTTCTATCCTCCAGCAGTATGTTGATTACTTATTGGTGAATAATATGAAAAAATGTAAACTATATGATACTATTTCAGGTAGATTTACAGCTACACTATGGAAAGGATAATTATAGAATCTAAGTTAAGCTAAATTGGGCCACAGAATTTTCTCTTTGATCTTCTAGCATTAGGGATTAAAAAAAATTTTTTTAATGTTTATTTGTTTTTGAGAGAGAGAGGAGAGACAGAGGCATGAGTTCAGGAGGAGCAGAGAGAGAGAGAGAGAGAGAGAGAGAGAGAGAGAGAATCTGAAGCAGGCTCCAGGCTCTGAGTTCTTAACTGTCAGCTCAGAGTCCAACACGGGGCTTGAACTGATAACTGTGAGATCATAACCTGAGTTGAAGTCAGACACTTAACTGACTGAGGCACCCAGGTGCCCCTACCATTAGGGGGTTTTACAAGTTCTATGACATGGATGAATACATATAAAGCATATTATAGCTACACAAAATTGGCAAGCACAGCTAATATCAAAGAAAGCAGGATAAAAATTCAAAATGATTTTGACATTTGAGAACATTCCTTAATAATAAATGTAAAGGCGTATAGTAAGGCTTTTCTATTCAGTGACTTCAGGGACGAGTAGAGCAGAAGGCCTAGGAGTCTGGCCTGAGAAGCTCATGGGCCTTGCCCTGTATTGGCCCTGCCCTTCCCAGGGCTGCCTCAGGCCTCCAAGGTGGGGAAGGTCAAAGCTCCACTGATATCAAATGTGTGGGGAAGTGAGAGTAGAGAGTGATGAGTCAAGAGAAGCCTCTGAGACGACAGTCCTGGATGGCTTTGATGTGCATTTTATATATTACCTACTTACTAGAAGTAGTAAGAGAGGTGGATGGAAGCAATGCATAAATGACCCCTATTGTCTAAAATGTTACAATTCTTCTATTTCCTCTGTTAAAATAAACTAAGTTGATTTGGGTGCTAATTTTAGGTTTCTCGGCAGAAAGAAGCATTGTAAGCCAGCATGCAGCTAGGGAATACCAACTACATGCCAAACTCTCCACTAGCTGGTAGGAATGTAGGGAGGAAGAGGGTCTTCGTTTTTCCAGGATATGAGCAAGTGGCCAAATGATAGGTGTCTAACACAGATTAGCTGTTATAAGTAGATGACAGATGAATGGATGGAAGGACAGAAGGGTAAATGTCTGGCAGGATGGCAGAGTTGGTGGATGGATGCTATGATGATATCAAGAAGAGAATATTAACTGTGAGGATTGCATGTTGAGAGAGGGAAGGATATGTCAGCAGTGACATCTGGGCTGGTTATATGATATAATAGAAGTTTATGGCCTTTGGAGCTTGAAGACCCATATGCAGTACTAAATGCACCATTTGCTGCCTGTGTGGCTTCAAGTAATATACAAAATCTCTTTGAATCTCAGTTTCCTCATATGTAAAATGGATGTAATAATATATACAAGATATTTAATTGTGAAAAGTGATGTCTGTAAAAAGTACTGTTTTTAGCTCATGGCTTATGGTACTTGTCGATAAAGAGGAGTTCTTTGTCTTCCTCAGCCTCCCCATATTGTAATAAATAGCAGAACCTTTCTGGAAAATCTAATGTAAAAAGAGTTACATGAAATCAACTGGCCAGTCAGAACCTCAACAGGACTTAAGGTGTTACCCAGCATATTGACATGCAGGGGGCGCACTGCCCTGTAGGAGCAGGGTAGGCAAAGTCCTGGCCTGCTTAGTTCTCAAAGATGACACAGAGGATTGGGGAAAGGAGATAGAAACTGTGATCAACCTCTGCTCAGTTGAGTGCCAACAGGAGGTGGCACTGGAAGCCATTTCTAAGGGCAGTTAAATGTGTCCTTGGTCAGGATGTTCCTTCCTTCCTTCCTTCCTTTCTTTATGAAAAAGCACAAGTAGGGGAGAAGGACAGAGAAAGAGAGAGACAGAGAGTCTTAAGCAGGCTCCATCCTCAACGCAGAGCCCAACGTGGGGCTCAATCCCACAATCCTGGGATCATGACCTGAGCTGAAATCAAGAGTCAGACCCTCAACTGACTGAGTCACCCAGGATGTTCCACATTTAGCCATCATTTTCTAATGATACAAAGGAGGATCAAAAAGGAAGGGGGCCCATAATTCAGAGATGAAGACCTAACTTTTGGTCTTTGTTCTGTCACCGATTGATTTTGTAAACCTAGATGCATGACTCTAGCTTTTTCTGATCCTCAGATCCACATTAGGAAAAATACACTTAATGGGAATGAGATAACATGAGAAATGGAGTTAAATGAGAAGATTTGGATAACTCTTTGCAGATGGTAAAGGAGTATTCAATAGATAAACCACCTTATAATATTATACATGTTATACAAATATGTATGATAAACAAATAAATTAACAAAAATAAATCAAGCCAGTATAAGAGATAAACATCCAAAACTAGGCTTAGGAGATACAAATGCTTGTGTTACTGAGCTTTCCTTGAATTTTTGAACATATTTAGGCCCACAACCTAATTCTGCTTTATGCCAAAGGATGGTAATTTTAAGCCTGGGAGAGGTTGAATGAAGATCAATCCTCACTCTTTTTCCTCTTCATTTTATTGCCGTGGGCAGAATTCTGAGCTGGTTCCCAAGACTCCTGCCCCCTAGTGTTCATACATGGTATGATCCTTCTCTTTGGTGTGGGCAAGACCTATGAATATAATGGAATGCTTCTTCTTTGATTATATTCTATTATATGGCAAAGGTGTAGGAATTATAATGATGTAATTAAGGCCCCTAATCAGTCAACTTTAAGTTAATAGAAAAGGAGATTATGCAGGACAGGCCTGACCCATTAATCATTTGATACCTTTAAATGAAGCTAAGAGATCTGAAGCAGTAGAAACAGTCTCTGTTGACCTTGGAGAAGCAGATTGCCATATTGTGGAGAGGACCACATAGCCAGGAACGGGTGGGCTGACTCTAGGGCCGAGGCTCTTTGTTCTACAGGAACTGGATTCTGCCAACAACTCGTGAGCTTGGAAGAAGACCCTAGGACTCAAATGGGATCACAGTCCTGGCTGACAGCTTGACTTCCACCTAATAAAATACTGAGCAGCAGACCCAACTAACTCACACACAGACTCCTGACCCACAGAAAGTGTGAGATAACAAGTTTGTGTGGTTTTAAGGGCTATGTTTGTGGCAATTTGTTACATGGCATAGAAAACTAAAAGAAGGGGAGAAGCTCTCCAGGAATCACTGCGAACAGGTAGGCCCCACAGGGGCTAATCTAGCTGAGCAGCAGAATTGCAGCTTTTATGCTTTTGGTGAATCTCTTTCAGAAGCCTCAGAACCAGGAGCTGGCTTTCTTCTGCTAAGGCAGAAGTTCCTGAGCTTCTCAACACCACAGTCCTTTAATTACTTTCCTCTTATAGTCCCTAAAATTGAAACATCCCATTTAGTTAACAAATTGCATGTATTAACTTTGGAATAGTTAATTTAATTTTTTTGAAATTTTTATTTATTTTTGAGAGAGAGCAAGCACACAGGTGCATTCGTGAGCCGAGGAGGGGCAGAAGAGGGGACAGAGGATCCGAAGTGGGCTCTGTGCTGACAGCAGAGAGCCTGATACAGGGCTCAAACTCACAAATCATGAGATCATGACCTGAGCCGAAGTCAGGTGCTTAAATGACTGAGCCACCAAGGTGCCTCAGTTAATTTGATTTCTAATTTTAATTAAATAATTGCTCTTGAATTAAATATAAATGCAGAAGATTCTGACTGGCATGAGATGAACAATGTAACCAAAGCAACTTGTGATTTTTATCCCAAATCAAAGAAAACAGATATTTTGGTTATTCCTTTAAGGCTTAACAAGGATAAATGTATATTTTACTTCTATTAAAGCTATCTGAAAGACAGAAAATAACTCACCGACCCTAGGAGTTGACATCATTTGAGATGCTCACCCAGACCATGATTGCCCCTTTTTGAGAATTACACATTTATACCCACACTCATGCTTCCACTGCAAGACTAATTCCCTGGCTGGGATGACTTGACTAAGAGGAGATACCTGGACCAAATGCAGGCCCCTGAGCCTCTCTCTTAAGAATTTGAAGAGTCACAGACTCTATGTGTCTTTATTGACCACTTGTACTCAGGACATAAAAGTCTAGGAGCTATAGAGCTGGCTTGTGTAGCCATCTGAACCAAGGAAAACTGTGAAAGCTAATGGACAAATACATACAGAGAAGAATGAAGTACAAAGTCAAGGGACCATCAGACCTGGAGAGAAGGAATAATTTTGATTCTGATGGTTTTTCAGTTTCTTGTTTTAGTTTATGCTGAGGCCAGTCTATGCCTCCTGAGTTACCTAGAGTTCATCTTTATCCTTCGTAGAAAATCCCCATTTTGGCTTCACATAGAGCAACTGTTTTTCTGTTATATGAATCCAAAAAGCCATGGCCAAAACCATCTACCCTGTCCTGAAAGGAATGGAGCCTCTGTTCTAAACCCATAAATACTTTTGGATTCAGCTTTCTCAATTCCTGACTTCTTTGTAGGGATGAGCACCATTGCATAAGCTATAAGAACAAGAAGTGGGCTATTTGAATGTCAGTCTTTAGACACTACAACCAAAAGCATTACTTTCCTCTTGTGGAAGAAGGGGAGAAGGGTACAGATGTGAGAAGAGCCTTTGATGTGCCATCTATTCCAGTCAAAACCCCAGAAGAAAATCTTTGGAAATATGATTGTTCAAGCATCCAGAAGAATTAGCCCTACTCAGAGAAATGAAGGTTTATGTCATTTCTGACAGTTGAAGTGTATACAGCAGACTTGTTAAGTGAATAAGTATGTCCAAAGGAGTTTGAGTGGAAGTAGGGGAAGAAAATCTTATTAATCTGTGAGGATGAGACCTTTTCAATTTTTAAAGAGCCAATTGAAGAAACTACATTTGTACTATAATTTCAAAAGGAAATTTAATTTTCTTGCCATCTTTAAAATTTCTCTCATTAATTATCAAAACACATTTTCAGGAAAAGAGATATGGGGTTAATCAGCAGGCACTGTATGAGCACTTGCTCACTGTATGAGCAGGACAGTGTATGGTATCACAGGTGTACGCATGCGCCCAGTATTTGAATCATCATCTCTACAGCCTTAGCTTTCTTACTAAGCACTGACTTGGCCTGGGGGAGACTAGGTTGGCTTTCTGCCTAGAGAATGGCTTTCTAATTTGTCCTAACAAGACATGCTGAGTCTTGTGCCTCGTCTGAAGAAAAAAGAGAACTTTGTTCTTACTTCCTTTGGCCTAACCATACCATAATAACATCCATATTGAAATCCTACTGTATGATGTTCCAAATAAAGGTAACTTCTTTAGGGACTTCAATAACCAAATCCACTCAATCTAAGGAAAATATAGTAGAATAGGATTTTAGCCCAACAAAAGAAATTTGCCTAGTCATTATGGATTCTTCTAGAGGAGGATTAAATTCTATGGGGTTTCATGGTATACTTGATCCTGCACTTTATTTGAGGGTGGGGGCATGTAATATGTTTTCCATCATTAGGTCTACTTTGGTATAGGATACAAGGTGTAGGTGTCATTATGAAGAACCCAGAAATGGATGGACATTACACACCAAAGTTCCTGAAATTGCTCTGGAAGTTCTCCCTGACCACCTTTGCAGTGTGATGTGATGGCTCCCTGTGTAGACCTAACATGATCCCGGCACTTATGACCCACATATGGCCATCCTCAATTTTCCTGTGTCTCCCACCACCAAGCTACGAGGCCCTAAGGGAAAGGGTCTTTCAGATTTGTAACTCCAGTTTAGTACAGGTACATAACAGGTGTTTAAAAGATATCAGTTGAATGAATGAATAAAATTCTATAGTTGGTTTTACTCATAGCAACTTTGCTGTCTCTTCAAGGAATATATCACCTGCAACTGTCTGAGATGGCTTGTCAGTGTATTGGTTAAAACTAAAGGTTTTGATTTAATCAGCATGCTCTGCATAGTGGAAGATGTTAATAAGTGCTTTGGAAAGAGAGACAGAAGGAGGGAGAGAAGGTGGTCATATAAAATTATAATTATTTTGCTCTAAAAAATAAGACATATTTTGATGGGCCTTTTATTTCCATCATTTGAAGAGGATAGCAGAGATATAATAAGTTGCTATTTAAATATTGAAATCATACTGTAATCTGTAATCTCTTAAATAAAATCACACAGCTATCTTTTTAAATAAAAAAAACAAAGAGTTTCTGTTTGCTAAATTACAGATCTATTTTGGAAAAAAAGGAATTGGAAAATGATGCTATGACTCTAAATTGGAATGGAAACATAAAATTAACACAGAATTTTCTGTATACCATGTAGAACAAATAAAGGTAAAAACAAACAAACAAAAAAACCCTACGGAAAGAGCTTCCTATGTTTGCTTTTTCAAATAATTTTAAACCAACGTACATAAGACACCATGTTAATTTCCCTACCAGAAAGGAACATGATTCTTCTTTCTCCATATGCATTGCTAACTTACTTGGGAATTAGGCAAATGAGAAGGAAAGGAAAAACATTCTTTTAAATCAACCAGTTTGTTTTTCTTTCTAATTAAAACAGGTAAATCTTAACATTGCAAGAGATGTAGATGTTCTCATTTTCCTTTAAAAATTACTGAGTAGGGATTTTGCTTGTCTCCCTTAAAATTACTGAATAAATTACCTCTAAGATAGTGTCTCTCCCAAAGACGTTAGAGGATCCTGCATAAATGAACACAGATTGGAACCTTCACTCAAACTCCTGCTGGTTGTCAGATCACAGGTGCCCAGGCCTGCACCTGCTTCACTCTGGCTGCATCTAAATGAAGCCACTTATCCTAGTGAAAGCAATCAGGTGAGCATCTAGGTTCATCTAGCTTACCAGATGTTTCCCATCATGGAGAAATGTTTTGCATTGATGGAAATGTTCTATATCTGTACTCTCAAGATGTTAGCCACTTAGTGATATGTGGCTACCAAGCCCTTGAGATATACCTACTGCAACTGAAGAATGGAATTTAAAATTTTATATCATTTTAACTTACTTAAATTTAAATACCCACAAATGGCCGGTGGCTACATGCTGGATGGTGTATCATGGCTTTGCATTAGCAAGATGTTACCGTTAACCAAACATAAATTTGAACCTTTTAAAAAATTATAAAACACTCTAATATAAAGGGTATAAGTTGGAAAATATACCATCAGAGTTTGCTCACTAGAGATTAATCATTGTTAACATGATGTGTATTTATTCTCCTAGACTTTTTCTTTCTCTCCAGGCATATAAACATATACATTCATACGTAGATTAAAAAATGTATAAAGTAGAATCATACTATGTATGCTGTTCCAAAACATGTTTTGACCACCTTTCTATGTTGTATATACACAGCTCTTTATAGTTACACGAGCCAGTATGTTCCCTTCTTTGCTAAGCCAGTCTCATTTTTGTCATTTGTAATCAAGGGGTTCTGATTAACACAGGTGCATCCAGGGTCCAAATTCAGCTTTTGGGTCAGCATGTTGGGACCGTATCTGAGAATAAAAGAAGTAGGTGCAAACTCAAAAGAGGAGAGCTTTGCGTGGCAGGCAGAGGAAGTTAACATTTTACCATATACTCAAAAGGAAATGACTGAAGGCTTTGAGCAGGGAAGTTGCACCCTCAAACCTGTCATTGAAGAGAGTGACCTTGGTAGTGATCTGTCTTAGATGGGAGCACAGATCCTTGACAGAGACATCGTGGTACAAAGGTTTGTTTACAGTTCAGTTACCAGGTACAGAATACCACGAATACTGCTGTTGTATCACATTTCTAGAGCAAGATCACAAAATCCTATTCAGCTCTCTTACAATAGGGGAGAAGTAAAATATTGTGTATTGTAAGTTTAGTTTTCAATTACTATTGTAAAGATATAAAATAGTTTATTCATTAAACTTTTATTGATAAACTGCTATATGTCAGGGATTAAGGAAGCAGCAGTGCACAAAATGAAGTCTCTGTTCACATGGAGGAATAGATTTGGCGGCTGAGGAAAATAAGAAGTTTAATTTTGAACATATAAATTTTGAGATGCTTATTAACGTCCAAGGGAAATGTCGAGGAGGCAGTCAGAGAGATGAATGAGTTTGGAGACACCTTTTGGGCATCATCAGATGCCTAGTGAGTGAGCATATATAAAGAACGAGGAGTCAGGAGATGGGAGAAATGAGCAAAAGAGACCAAATAAGGTGGTGACAAGAATAGAGCTGGAGAGAAAGTAACAGTGAGCCAAGGTCTAGAATCTTCAAAGAATGGGAGAGGAGTGGCCCAGAACTCTGTAAGTGCACCAAGGAGGCAGAGTGAGAGGTACTGATGGACAGCGTGAGTCTCCAAGCTGAGTGGGTTTTCAGCGGAGAAGGACAACAGCTAGAAGAGGCAATGAAGAGCAAGGGTAACACCTACCCTGTTTCTGACTCCAGTGGCACAAGGGGTGTGGGCGATAAAGCATGGCCACTGGGAGGGCTCTAGGGAAGTAATATAATTAAGAAAGCCAAGTTTATAGTAAAAAGAGGAAGGCACTGTTCAGACAAGCTAAAGGAGATAAGGAACTTTTCTGATGACACACTCGTGAATTTTGGAGTTCACAGGGCAGCAATTTTGGGGTCCAGGAGGGTGGGAGATAGGGTTGTATGGAGCCAGGTGGGCATCAGAGACCACAGCGTGGAGAGGTGACTAGAGTCCTTGTTTTTGAATTGTGTTAATACAGACAGGACAAAGGGCACAACGGAATTAGCTCCAGTGTTCTAGGAGGCAGGTTAGTGGGCCTGTGCTGAGGAGGCAGGAGGAGACAGAGCTCTTTTATGTTGTGAATTAGCAAAATAGAAAGACTTTGGTGCTAATGTAGGAATGTGACCTTTAAAAAAATGTTTTTTTTTTATGGTGAAAAATGTTTCCTAATTTGTGGCAATTTAGCACTAGGTATCTGTAGGCAGCATGAATTCCACCCTAATTACAACAAACATGTGCTGAATATCTAGTATTATTCCAGGCCTGGAGAAGGATGGAGAGAAAGAAAAGCAGTCATCTCTAGGAAATCTTATGTCTCTCCCCAGTCTTAGGTTAAGATGCCCCCAAACGTATTTCATTGGGAAGATGTTATTATACCCCCCCCCCAACAGTCCTAAGACCACTTCTCGTTTTGAGTGTTGGCCTGGGGGAAGCTTTCTTCACCTCATCTTTGGAAGGAATGTCCAGGTATGTGGTCAACTACATAAGCTCAGAGCTTGGAGTCATTGAAACAGTTTCATTTAGAGAAGCAGACACTGAACAGACACAGCATTTTTGCTCTTATGTTCTCTCTAAACTGAACTAAGATAAGAACAGGCATTAAGCTGCTTAGAGATTTGAATTAGAGGAACAATTATTCTAATACACATGATAGCAGAAAGGCTCTCAGAGCCCATAATCTCCTGATTCTTACGAAAAACTGTCACTCTCTGGATATCCATGCTTGACTGGAGGTTCTGCAAAGTAATCTAAGCCTCCTTTTCTCACTTTTATCCTTTTGGATTGATTTTTGCTTCTTTGAAAACAATTGTTCCATTTTGAAACTTTCTGAACACGGCACAATGCATAATCTGTATCATTTAGCCCTCTAAATACTCGGCTATTATACTATGGTTCTTATGACTGAGCATGCCCCGTCAATGGAAATTTATTCAATGAAATGTGAAGCGACTTTAGAAGCCACATTTAGAGTATTGATTTAAGCCAAGCATGTTGAGCTGAAAAGATTCAGGAAGTAAGTTATATTCTAAATAGCTAATAATTGTTCATCACAAGGTACCTTTTCATTCTTTACTGCTGTTTCTGCCTTTCGAGCTCTCACAATGGCCACGAGAGGGTAGGGGATCGAGTATGGGAAAGATCGTTTTAATGGGGTCTTCACATTGACATGCCATTTTAACGTCACAACTATCATAACCAGAGTGTGCAGACGCGGTGCTGGTCTAAGCCCCATCCACTGACACTTTACCTCACGTCATTACTCTCTAAGAGTCTCTAAAAGTAGATACCAAAAACTATTAGTATTGCTGTTTGAACTACCTAGGCTGAGCCCAATTCCTTCCTCGGCACAGGCTCCTTTGTTTTCTATGAAGGAGGGTAGTAACTCTATTCCCTGGGAATCAGGAAAAACATTTTTAGCTGGATATGTTTAAGAGGAAGTTATACTGACCCAACATGTTCAAAGGCTGAGAGGTATGAGAGATCGATAGCAATAATCAGGCCACTGCAATTCCTAAAGGTATTCTAAAGAGCACCCTGGGTCTGGAAAATCCATTGTTCCACCTGGGAGACCATGAAAAATCAGTGCCCCAGACCGAGAGCCTGGTATGTGGTTCGTGCGTCATGCGTGCTTGCTCAGTGAATGGATGAAAGAGAAGAACTACAAGATCCAGACACCAGCCCGATGGTGCTAATGCACAGACCACTGCACCTCCAGCCCGTGTTCTCTCAAGTGCCTCAAGACAACCATATAACAAGGGATACTCTGTAAATTACCCTATAGTATATCTAAACCCCATTAGAAACTGAAAACACTTTTCCTCATAAATATCTCTTTAGTTTCAATTTCTTTCCTTATAGCTATAAAAATCCTCTTCTGAGACATTATAGGTGAAGGAGGAGTTGATGTAAGCAGCTAGTTAGGTTATCTAGATGCCCCAAAGGAGAGGAGATCAAGTGTTGGGGTAGCCTTTGGGTTGCTTCTTCCCCATGGTTTTCTCTCTCTTGTCGAAGTATATCTAAGAAAGGAAAGGTTGAGTTTGGCTGGGCATGAACTCTAGAACTCATGAAAGCAGAATTTAAAAGATCCCAAGATTGAGCAGACATGGGTCTAAGGCATGAGAACCTAAAAAAGAGATCTGTCTGGATGGTTAAACTTCTCAAAAATGAAGTTCTAACAAGAGGAAGGAGGAGAAACACCTTGAAAGAAACTCTGGCTGGTATGGAGAGCTCTATGATGTGACCAAATTTGGCAACCAGATATATAAAGGGGAAAGGGAAAAAGCTGAGATCACCAAAAGATAGTGAACCGTTTTTATAGTGTGTTCACATATCTAAAATCCAAAGTAAACTGGCTAACAAAAATGCTGTGATTAAATCTGATGTAGCAAGATAGAATGATAATGTGATTTTGATGGAAGATAGTGAGAAAGCAGAGTTCTTTAATATTTACTTGTTCTGTATCTTCCCTGTCTAGAGAAAAGATCTTTAGATTTATACAGTTTGAATGGCATTTGTCCCAAATGTAAGGAGTGACTGAAGAAAGAACAGAGTTTCTTTAAGTGAGTTTAAATATGCTTTGTAAGAGAAATCACATCCTGGGCACCAAAAACTTGCAAATGAGAGTTTTAAGAAACTACTGAGAAGAAAAGGAGGAAGATTGGAAATGGACAACATATTTATCAATTTCAAAAAGGGAAGTATACAGAATTAAAAGCATTACTGATGATGACAACTGAATTTTACGTTTATTCTGGGCATGACTGTAGAATGGATGTTACAGGGCAACTTTCCTCGCTCTTAGGAGAGGAAGCATTGATTTCTGAGCCAGGATGCGTTCACTAAGCATGAATCAAGTCATCTCAACTGATCTTATTTCATTTTTTAATGGAGTACGAGATTAGCATAGCAGGGAAATGGGTTATTTGTGGTCTATTTAGACTGCATCCAGGAATCTGGCAAAAGGTGACCTTGAGAACCTGGTGGACAAATAGAAATGTATACTGGATGACAGGTATACTGAATATTGGATGAACTTAAAGTGAGTTTACTAATGTATCAGTAGTAATATTAATAGGGAAATCTAGGTGTGCATTTCTCAGTCTCATGGCAATACGTTAGAAATCAGCTCCATCATATCTCTGAATGATGTGAACTTTGAAGGGATAGCATATATGCTGAAAGACAAAATGAGAATCCAGAGAGTTCTCAACAGTCTGGAATGAAAGACTGAATTCAACTTAAAGAAATCTCATAGAGATAACAGACAGAAGCCCTAACACTTGGGTCTAAAATATTCTACTGCTCAAATATTGGCTGACAGTGACCAGAGGGACATAAATGTAAAGGAATAGGATCACCCTCAGATGTGACAACTAATTTGTCATTCCATTATTTTTCTTCTTTCTGAATCTTGAACCCCTCCATTTTCACTGCGTGGGCACATGGTAAGCACTTAAAATAAACAAAACAAAACAAAACACAAAACCACAAAACCCAAATTAAAACCTTCCCGGGTTTTATCACTGCCTTGAGCACACTCTTTCCTGTACTGCAAAGCTGCTCAGGGGTAGCGACACTGGTTCCCTTCACTCTCCTCTCAAACTGGTCTCACTAAGTCATTAGTGACTTCCTAATTGAAAAATGCATCAAACATTTTTTCAGTCTTGAGCTTCTGTGATGCCTCAGCAGCATTTGATACTCCCGGTCACTTTCTTCTTCTTGAATTTTTCTCTTCCCTCGGCTTCCTTTCTTTTGCGGTTGCTTTCCCAGTCTCAGAATTCCATCCTGTCTCAACTCTCCTCACATACACATCATGTTCTACTAATCATCTAGGCTTTTTTCTCACCATCTGTGTTGGGGGACCTCACCTCCTCTCAGGGTATCAACTGCCTCGAGTACGTTGAAATCTTTATTTCTTACATCAACCTTTTTCTTGAGCTCTAGACTTTACTTTCCACTGAACTTCTCCAATGGCTTCAATTACCACCTGTACTTTGACTATTCACAGATATAAAACTGTAGCCTAGACCTCTCCACTGAATTCCAGACCCATATTTCTAAATCCACATGCAACAGCTTCCTCTAGATATTTCTTAGGCATCTCATACTCATGATTTTCAATCTTAATCATCACCCACCTTCCTCTTCAGTATTTGCTTTTCTGAAGATTATGACCCAACCACCATACTGTTATTTAAGCCAGAAAATGAAGGATTGTTCCCAGTTTTTCCTGCTACTTTCTATTTTACATTCAGGCAGACTCTAAGTCATACCTCCATCAAAGCACTTTTCCTAAAATACAAGTCTATTGATTTCCTTTTTCATGGGGATAAACATCCCAACTCCTTAGCATGCCACCCAAGATCCTGCTGACTTGGAGCTGAGTCTTCCCTAGCTTTCCAGTCTCATCTCATAGCTCTTCCCTAGAAGCATCCATTGGACTAATGGTACATTTCTTTCTTTTTTTAATGTTTTATTTTTGAGAGAGAGAGAGAGAGCACAATCAGGGGAGAGACTAATCATACATTTCTATTAAATGTTACTTAAATTTGGCTTGGTTTCCTTTTTTTTTTTTTTTTTAATCCTTGTGCCTACTCCTATGTATTCCCTTTTGCTTCAGTGTTCTTTCTTCCATTTCTTTGCCTGATAAATTTCCTTAAGGCATAATTCCTTGTTTTCTCTACTATGCAGCATTTCCAACTTTCTCTTCTGTATTCACATTTTTTCTATTCATTTTCCTAGTATAGTGCACAACACAAGGCAGTAATTACTTGTTTTGCATGACAATCTTCACCACTAAATTGTGAGCTCCACAAGGAAGTGACTAAGTTCTATTAAGTTGTGTAGCCCTTACACAGTGAACACTCGATTCATGTTTATATGCAATAAATTAAGTTCGTGAGTTCAAGCCCCACATCGGGCTCCATGCTGACAGTGCAGAGCCTGCTTGGGATTCTCTCTCTCTCTCCCTCTCTCTCACCCCTCCCCTGCTTGTGGTGTCTCTTGCTCAAAATAAATAAACAAACTTAAAAAAAAACATTAAAGAAGAGTAATAAGGAACGTGACACCATGTCGAAGGAACAATGATTGAACAAATGGGAAATATTTGTGTAAGGTGTCATGAATTGAAAAGAAAAGTAACAGTATGTAGTGTTAATAGTGTGGGCCTGAGAGCAAGCTACACCTTTTCTAACAAAACACAAGTATGGCAGGTTAGACACAATGACAGATTATTTGCTGCTTCTCGCATTGAGAGGTGGAGTCGAATTCCCTCTGTTTGAAGGTGGTTTCTGTGACCAAATGGCATGGGATGAAAGGGACACTGCAAAACTTCTAAAACTAGGTCAGAGGAAACCTTGAAGTGCCACTTTGGTCTCTGACAATGTTTAACCTTGGGGTGCCCCTGCTGTAAATTTGGTCGCCATGCTGTGAGAAGCCCAAGGCACATAGGTGCTCTATTGGCGCCAGTGCAACTTCTGGCGGATAGCCAGTTTCACCTGCCATCAATTAGCGAACCATTGTGAACACTCAACACAGAGCCTTCAGATAAATGCAGCCTCTGCCAAGATCAAACTGCAGCCACATAAAAACCTATGCCTGGAACAGACAGCCAGACCCTTCCCAAATTCCTGATCCACAAATTTAAGTACAAAGTAAAATTTCTTTCTTTCTTTCTTTCTTTCTTTTTTTTTTTTTTTTTAAGAAATAGCCTCTTTTTTNTAGACACAATGACAGATTATTTGCTGCTTCTCGCATTGAGAGGTGGAGTCGAATTCCCTCTGTTTGAAGGTGGTTTCTGTGACCAAATGGCATGGGATGAAAGGGACCCTGCAAAACTTCTAAAACTAGGTCAGAGGAAACCTTGAAGTGCCACTTTGGTCTCTGACAATGTTTAACCTTGGGGTGCCCCTGCTGTAAATTTGGTCGCCATGCTGTGAGAAGCCCAAGGCACATAGGTGCTCTATTGGCGCCAGTGCAACTTCTGGCGGATAGCCAGTTTCACCTGCCATCAATTAGCGAACCATTGTGAACACTCAACACAGAGCCTTCAGATAAATGCAGCCTCTGCCAAGATCAAACTGCAGCCACATAAAAAACCTATGCCTGGAACAGACAGCCAGACCCTTCCCAAATTCCTGATCCACAAATTTAAGTACAAAGTAAAATTTCTTTCTTTCTTTCTTTTTTTTTTTTTAAGAAATAGCCTCTTTTTTTAAATGTTTATTTAGTTTTGAGAGAGCTGGAGAGAGACAGTGTGAGCAGAGGAGGGGCAGAGAGAGAGGGAGACACAGAATCTGAAACAGGCCCTAGGCTCTGAGCTGTCAGCACAGAGCCGGATGCAGGGGTCGAACTCATGAACCATGAGATCATGACCTGAGCGGAAGTTGGCTGCTTAACCGACTGAGCCACCCGGGCACCCCAAGTAAAATTTCTTTTAACCATTAAATTTGGAGTTTTAAATGATTAAAATGGCATGGTGTTACACAGCAGTGGAGACCTAAAGCAACAACTACAGATGTTGACTGATTGAAGAGTGACTTGGTGACAGGAAACTGCTGTGGAAAGAACAGATGTGTTACTTGGATCTCCTCCTTCAAGAAAGGACTTGCTGCCCAGCAGCAGGGAACTCTCCAGCTGTTCGCTCCTTCTCGATGCACCCTGCATTCTGAGCTGCCGTCTTGCTCTTTTCAGCGACTAAGCAAGGCAGTGCTACAAAGTTCTTCTTGGAGTGTCCCCAGTCCACAGCTGAATAAGTGGTACTAAGGCCAGCCATCTTTGTCCACCTGGTTGACTCCTTAAATGAGCAAACTTTGCCGTAGAGCTCCGCACTGGGCTGGCAGAGATCTCTGGTCTGTGTCATGGACTGATACCGTCACCTGCCCAATACTGCCCCCCTCTCTTTTCACAGGCGTTCCTCCCCAGTGAGCCTTGTGTACTCCTCTTCCATCTCAGTGTCTGGTTCCTCAAAAATACAACATATAAAACCACCTGCATTATCTTAAGAGAATTATAATAGCAAAGAGCAACTCTTAAGACTTGGTGGCCGAACATGCCCAATGATACAGATGTGGCTGCTGGGTTTCGGCTTCGGGTCATCGATTGTCTCACTGTTGTTTAAGTAAAACATGGCAGTGGCCTTGGTTATTGGCTATCTAGACAGAAAGACTGAGACTACAAATAAAAGGAGTGGAGGAGTGGGTTATACAGTGAGCACCAGGAATCTTGATTTTACATCGGCCTGAAGACAAGTGGCAGAACTCAATGAAATGATAATCTCATAAAAGATCCAACTGACCTTGTGAGACATTTGCTGAGTAAAAAACCTCAGTCCGGTTTTACTAGTTTCTCAACCCTGTCAGAAATCTTCATCTGACTCTGTTTGCTTAAGAATATGTGGCTGAATAGGAAGGTCTAATGATTTCCATGCATTTATGAAGGAGCCCAGAGATTGGATCTTCCTGGCAACAGTCAAATTACTGTGTTATAGAAACTGAATTTGTCTCCTGTTCCTTTACTAACTTCAAAGATGGCCAGTTTTATTTTATTTTAATGTTTATTTTTGAGAGAGAGAGAGTGTGTGTGAGCAGAGGAGGGGCAGAGAGGGAGAGGGAGAGAGAGAATCCTAGGCAGGCTGTGCACTGTCAGCGCAAAGCCCAATGCAGGGCTCCAGCTCATGAACTCTGAGATCATGACCTGAGCCAAAGTCAAATGTTAAGAGTTTTAACCGATTGACTCACCCCGGGACTCCAAGATGGCCATTTTTAAAGTATATGTGTGATAACCATGAAAAGTGTGTATGTGTGTGCGCACGTGTCTGTGTGTCTGTAAGGGAGAGAGATTAACAATTAGTACATCATTTGAAAATAGGAATTTTATATCCTACTGGCATTCTGTCCTAAGTCTTTGTCCCTTGGTGTCACATATAGAAATTTGCCTCTTCTCTGAAAGCTGGTATTACCCTTTCTGGGGAAGAGAAGAATGCCAGAAGGGCACGATCTTTCTGTCCAAATATTTGAAGAATTAATAGGAATTAGATTTGTTATAGCAAAAAGTTGTTATAGCAGCCAAATGGTAGAAACTGGCCTGATGTTTGGAAGCAGAACAGAAAACAGTTTGAATGAACTTTTTGTCAGAACTGTCAGAACCGTTCAAAGGTGCCGTGGGTTGCTTTGATAGGTGGTGTGTTCTCGATTACTGGGGGAAACCAAGCAATTACTTGATGGAAATGACATTCAGTGGGATCCCAGTAAATCAGGAGCATTAAGGTTTTAAGGTCTCTTTTATGCCAGAAATTCTATAAATACTGAAGAAATGGAAAGACAAATATAAAGGCATTTGAGGGACTTTTCCCATTAAATACAAATATAGTACAGGAATTACATTACCATAATCAAATGTTAGTTCTGGTTCTCATTTTGTCAGGTATAAAGCTCTGCGGATACCTTTAAAATTGTTTTTCTAATAAAGCCAGCCAAGCATGAAATAACTTCTAGCTGCTTTAGTAAAGACTAATAGAGGAAATTACCCTAATGAGAGGCTAATAAAGCAGGTTAAGATGACCCTAGAAGCACACGTCCTTTTCAGACAAGGCTGGTGGATACTGTGCTTGTCGTTAAGAGAGGCGGTTATGTTTCTGTTCTTCTAAAGAAAGGTTTTGGGAAACTTATCAGTAGGGGGCATTGGTGTTCTACCAGCAGGAGAACTTGACTCCGAGCATAAGTGCTCTTGGTGATTCTGAGCACTTTAAAATGATCAACAAATCAAAGCAGATAGGAAAGTACTTTCTGTAGAAAAATCCACATAGAAATGTCATCTGTTCTAAATGAAACTTAAGGAGATAGAAGTACAGCGTGTACATATTTGGTTTCTCCAAGATAAATGAAAGATGCTGGAGGCCTTAAATAAAAATTTCTTGAGAGAGGCAAAAAAGATCACAGCAGCTGCAGATTCAGCATCTGCAAGGGCTAGGAAATGAGAGGGGAGCTGACTGTGCATCATGGGGAACCGGTGTCCCGGATGCTGCTGGCTCCCATGTCCCTGCAATGAGAGTGAAACCAAACAGCTCCCTCTGTGTTAGACACTTCCCTAATACAACAAATACTGGTCTGTTTTTCTCCTTTCCCTTCTGCTGGTACGGGCAAAGGCACACAATCATGAAAGGAATTGGGGAAGAAAGGGAAAATACATAGATTTGGAATGCCCAATATGGGAGATAGAGAGCTGCATTTCCTCACTTGGGAACACACATAAGCCTGCCATTAGTCACGGAGAGAGAGATTATTAACCATCAATAAAAATTAATGCAACATTTCCACATCTACCATGATCTAAATGCTAGATGGCAGATAGAATTACTTATGAATTATTACATCTTATAGAAAAATTTGATATCCCAGCTTTTTTACCCTCTATCCTCAAAAATACTTTTAGAGGTCTATCTGACAAGTGAAAATTCTGGGACTTAAAATTTGAGACCTTAAGGAACAACACAAAGGAAGGATACACCAACACACACACACACACACACACACACACACACTGATAGGTTTCTCTGATTTGATTTAAGTCTATTTGGTGCATAAGAAGCCTGCCTGATTCCCACCCCCTCTTAAGGCTCATCCAGATTTTTACCTTCATTCACTTAACACACATTGATGAAGTCTCTCTTAGGTAAGTGGCAAGCAGGGGTTAGGTACCCCTCTACAAAACCTGCCTTGACCTTTGGGGCCATACTTAACTCTTGGAACATGAGTTTCTTTTTAAAAAACTTTTTTAAAAAGTTTATTTATTTTGCATGAGCACATGAGAGAGAGAGAGAGACAGAAAGAGAGAGAGGGAGAGAGAGCACACATGTGAGTGGGGGAGGGACAGAGAGAGAAAGAGGGAGAGAGAGAATCCCAAGCATGCTCCTCGCTGACAGCTCAGAGTCCGATGCAGGGCTCGATCTCACGACTGTGAGATCATGACCTGAGCCAAGATCAAGAGTAGACGCTTAACTGACTGAGCCACTCAGGAGCCTCTAGAACATGAATTTCTAGTTGCATTATATTTTTCACAACTTAATAAACCCTGTCTCCTTCTCCCTGATGCCGCCTACAGTAACAGGAAGGAGAACAGCACTCCCCTATTTACAACATTTAAATCCACAGGAAGCAAAGTTCACTTATAAAAGTCGGATATGCTTAGATGTTTCTATACAATGTGGGTTTAATTACTATGGTGACATATATGAATCTTAATCTTCTCAGAGGTGAGAATTCCTTGAATAATAACTCAAGAAAACTTGACATTTATACTGACATCTTCAAACTGGTTGAACAAATTTGGAGGAAAAAGTCATCAGAATTATTTTGCAATCAGAAAGAATTCTGGTTAGATCAAAACAAGAAATAAACATAATCAAATAAGACATCTTAAAAAAACAATGTGGAAGAGGGCTGGGCAGGTGGAGTGTTGGGGAAAATGGGTGAAAGGCAGTGGAAGGCACAGGCTTCCAGTTTGGAATGAATAAGTCACAGGAATAAAAGGCACAGCCTAGGGAAGATAGTCAGTGGTATTGTAATAGTGATGTATCAGGACAGAGAGTAGCTTCTTGTGAGCATAACATAATGTCTAAACTTGTCAAATCACTGTTGTACACCTGAAACTAATGTGACATTGTGTCAACTATACTCAAAATAAAAAAAGAATTAAAGTTTTTTAGGCAAGTGCATTAGTTTCTTATTGCTGTTGAAATAAATAACCACAAACATAGTGGCTTAAACCAAAAAAACAAGACAAACAGACAACAGTGTGAAATCCTGGTTGGGGGCGGAAAAGAAAAACAAAGTAAAAAACAAGTCCCAGTTGATAGCCAGGACTTTAGGTTATAGATGGCTCCCCAGCAAACCACTGCCCCTTTTAGCAAGTGTTCTGTGTTGGAGCGTCATTTTCTGTTCCTTATTCCCTCTTCCTATTCTCCTAACGGCCTTGACAGTGAAAGGATAGGATGTCGGGGTAGCGGCTATGGGGAGACATGTAGTGGAAACTTTTCCTGAAGAAAAAGCTCTGGCCTGGGAGCTGGGCGGTTTAATTCTCTGCTCTGCTGCTAACTCTGTGAGCGTGGGCAAGTCACGTAGCCTCACCGGGTCTCAGCAAAATGGGGAAAATAATTCCTAACACAACAGAAGAAAGTATCAAGGCATGAAGACTAACAGCCTCCTGCCAAGGAAAATTCTGGCCATTGACAGCTGGGTCTCTTCCCCATCCCTTCTTTTTATTAAATAGATCCAGAATTAGGTAAACACTCAAAAGGCAGAGACTATAGCAGAATTTACATGGAATATTTAAAACAGAGAGTGACTAATTAAAAAAAAAACTCCTTAAAAACATGCCTAGAACAGAGTGGTGTTTTGTTTTGCCTTGTTCTTGAATTACTAGCTTTTGTGTTTGGTGGTGTTGACTTTTAAAGGAGGTGGTAAACAGCACCCGTTTTCACGCACCAAGTGTTTTGAATCAATTAAGAGAGTGAGACGGTGTAAGGGAAATCAAGATAGGACCTCATTACTTCTAAAGACCAGGTTAAAGGATGTGGCTTAGATGGACCTCCTAGTACTGAACCACAGAATTAAGTGGACTCACCTACCCAGCCATATACAGTGGTAGAAAACCACAGTCCTTCCCCATGTCGAAGGAGCAGACTAGAACGCATGTTTCCTGTGGTGTCTGGCTTCCATGGAGAATAAAGGAGGAGGAAGCTGAGCTGGGTGTACCTAGTTCTTCCAAACTTGCCGGTGAAAACTTACTCCGCCCCAGGGGAGGGGCAGCTGCAGGGCTGGGGAAAGGCCAGCTTGTGTGTCCCTGCTATCTCTCCACATAAAAGGAAATACCAGGAGTGTGAAATGTCCTATGTCCTTCCGAGAGCATAAACCACCTCAATCCATTCTTGTTCAGCAGAATGAATTGGATTTTACAATAATGAAATGTATTATAAGAAACAGAACTCTGCATCCATAGCCTGAATGTTTAAACAGACCACATTTCATCACCCTGATGAATACATCCCAGTTTTGTTCTGGAATGGCTTGAAATGAGACATGATATGTCTGGATCTTCCTTTCCTTTATTAAACCTTTTAATGCATTTAATTTCCAGAGATGGCTGGATCGTTTCCAGGAGAGGGAGGAGAGAAGTACGTAGGCATCTGTAACGATCTCTGACAGTGTGACACGGAGCACTGATTTTTACAACAGTAGCCAAAATTATAGTAATTAGAGAAAATATCCACATCTTTATAAACAGGGTGTTAACTGATTCAAAAGGAACTTAATGAGAACTTACAAGAGGAAGTGTGCTTTTGCCACTGAGTATTAAACATTAATTAAAGTCAGAAGGCAATAGTCAAATTGCCTCTCTACTTCAGTCACTTGGCAAAGCTCAGAAACTGGAGACGTTTCAGAATCTGCTGACTTTGCTGGCTGTGACCCTCCAATGGGTTCTCAAAATTTATGGCCAGTTTTGACGAATTTTAATTCCTCTTAAAGGTTCTGTTCAGATCTCATTGCAGAAACTGAGAGATGAAAGCTTTCAAATGCTTAGCGTTGGGTGTCTTATTTTTAAAAAGTATTTTTAAATTCTTTTTTTATTATAAGGATAAGTAGAAGAAGCCATATATGAAATAGAGTATGATCCCAGCTATGAAATAAAATATGTACAGAAAATATTGGAAGGACATACATCAAGCTATTAGCAGTGTATTTCTTTGAAAGATTGAACAATGAATGGTTTTTTTCTTCTTTTCTGCATTTTATACGCATTGCTTTCATAAATGCAAAAAATGAGTTTTAACTTCTAAAGTTCTGTTGATTCTCAGGAAAGAGCTAATCGGTGTCCTCTGAATTAACTCTACGATACTTACAGTACCTGGAAAATAATAAATACACATAACATTGAAATCTTATACCTGCACTGTTTTTGACTACATAATTATAAACACATTTTATCTTCATTTCAATATAAAATTATGCTTAAGAACTAGTGTATCATTGTGGCTTTGATCCAGTATCAAACTTCTGATCCAATAGCCAAGAAGACAAACCTCTGGAGGCAGACCTAATCATTTTTTTCATTCTGAGTTAAGAACGTGCTGATTTTGACAAGACAGGTCATGGAAATGGCCAGTTTGGTCATCTGAATCTCCTTGGGGGCTGCAGCTCAAAACACTTTATATTGATTCCTGTGAAAGTGGTACAGTGATGGGAGGGGTGGAAGCATTCTTCATTTGATTCTTCCGACTCATGTATTTTGTATTCCTCCCTTGCAAACTCTACTAACTTCCTATTGTGCCTCCCCAACCAACTAACTCTCTCCAGTCACGGTTTTGCCTACACTCCCCAGTAGGCTGGGAACTCCTTGACTGAGCGTGTGTGTGCATGCTCTCACACAGGACTGTACAAAGTGCTGCAAACACACTAGGTATTCTCCTCGAGTTTGTTGAACTGACCTGCGTTGAAAGCAAAGAGGTGACAAAATTGAAAAGCTAGAAGCCGCCACCTTTTAAATAACTTTGGGCTCTCCTGTTTTCATTAGGTCAAGTGAAGAATGCACAGGTTTTGTGGGCCTTTTTTTCTTTTCACCTTGAAAGGAGATTATGTGCCGGCCTGAGCTGCTGAACCACAATTTGTTTTAAAGCTCTTTTGAGGGAAAATGCCACAGGAAAGCCACAGCTCAGATGTCAGCTTACTGCATAGATTTACTGACAGTCTCCCACATGCCTGCGTCTGTGCTGGTTCCTGGGGGATGCACTGAAGACTGAGGTGCAGACCTTACATTTAATGAGCTCGCAGTCTAGCAGGGGAGACAGTCCTGTACACAAATAATTATCATGCAACGGTCAAGTGCAATTACAGTTGCATTTACAAGATATGGTGGTAGCCCAGGGGAGGATACGTGGTCAGGAAAGGCTTCACAGAGCAGACAAAACCTCCACCATACCATTAACTTTTCCAGGGACAAATCACTGGTTTTGAAGTTGGGCTTTTTTATACACTGAAAAAAAATGTTGGGGAGGATGCCAGTTGTTCAGGCAAATGTAGTACCCACACTTTGATATAAAATTTCAAGACAAACGTAGCAGGTAAAATTCTTGCCTATAAGTTAGGGTGTTAAAAAATCCTTTTAATTTTTTTAAAAGTTAAAAATTTTTTAAATGTTTATTTATTGTGTGAGACAGAGTGTACTAGTAGGGGAGTGGCAAGAGAGAGGGAGAGAGAGAAAGAATCCCAACCAGCGCAGAGCCTGATGCGGGCTTGAACGCACAAACTATGAGATTGTGACCTGAGCGGAAATCAAGAGTCAGATGCTTAACCAGCTGAACCACCCAGGCTCCTTCCCTTTTATTTTTTTTTAAGTCAATTTCTAGCCAAGTTTGAGCCACCATCACACTGGGCCACAAGAAGTTTATTCTATGGAATTTCTGAGACTCCCCTAGAGGATCTTAATGGGGCATCAAAGAGGCCCTCAGGTGTTTTCTATACTGGGTGGCCCTGACGCCCTCATATCCAGCTCACAGCCTTCCTCTGGCTCCAGGGCCCTGCTGTTTCTGTGCCACAGTCATGGCCCAGGCATCTTTGCTGGGGCTCAAAGCCCCTGGGCCCTTCTTTGGTGTCCTATGTGGTTGTCACCTTTGAGGTCTTGCCATATCACAGACAGCAGGACATATGTCTCATTAACTGAAAGACCCACCCATTTCATTCCTCTTCTCTAGTCTTTGGGCAATAGCCTCCTTCTCTCCTGGTCCTCAGGGACACCCTCATTTCCCCCTGTCCCCAGGTCTCCTAGCATAATCATGTTTTAGGAGTATAAGCTGTCATAAAGGACAAGAAAAGTCAGTAAAATTAAGTAACTTGTTATTTTCTGACATATATCCCTGTGATTAAAAAGCACATTGAGCTCCTGGCCACGTGTTTGGTATTGAAATGGAATGGCGGATGTGTGGGAAGGGGGAATAAACACACACACACAGGAACAAATTCATATCTCCATTCTGATACATAAGTAACACTGTTCCAGGGAGCTCATCTTCAAGAAGCTTTTATGACACCAACCCAGTGTATAAGCAGTTGAACTATTAGGTCAGAGAGGAAACTGGGGAACGGAGGTCACAAAGGATGGAAAGCAGCCATGAGCTCTTTGAGCTTAGAGAAAGAACACTGAACTGGGGCTCAGGAGACAAGGCGTCAGGTTCTGTTTCTCTCACTAAACTTACCAAGTGACCCTGGACAAGTGACTTTATCTCTCTGGGCCTCAGTTTCTCCAGTTGCAAATTAAGTGGTATTGATAGGTTGATTCTAAGGGTTCTCCAAGCACCGATATTTGTATCTGGTTTGGCATAACAGGAATGGACCTATCATTTTAAAAAAAGCATCTTAATAATCACCAAGCCATTGGCTCTAATAATTTAAGTCCTGTTGCTTAGCTAGACAGGTGCAGGGGACAATGGGAAAGTCATGCTAATTGGGGACATATGAACCCTCCTAGGTGTAGGATGCAACACATAAGATGGGGTGGGACAGAGAGCTGTGTCTGAAGCATCTCACCCCCAGTGACTGCTGTGGGCCCTTCTATAATGGCTCAGTTCCAGCTGTCTTCACTGATTCCCCCTTCTTCATGTTCAGCTGCCCAGACAGATTTTGCAATTGGGATGAGCAGTTCTGGGAATATGAGAGAGTGTGGGTGAATCCCCGTGTGGCAGTGGTCTGGCTCTTGCTTTGGTGGAGCTATGTGGGACCAGAATGAGCCAATGTGCCCTGGACAGAGAGGGGAGGCATGGCCCTCCTTAACTCTCTCTGTAGTGCTTTCTATTTTCGGGAGGTTAGTATGAGCAGTGACGATATATCTCTCCACAAATGGCCCGTACGCAACATTGAAGATGTCATGTGCTTTAAAGGAATTGACTTAATGATTCTTTTCATTTAAGGAGGAATTGCTGGTAAAATTAATTCCTCAAATGACAAGTTCCTGAATAGGGACAGATTCAGGCCCAACATGCTAACACAGTCTTTTATATTCACTAATCTTTTCCATGGTGTCTACAAAGCCCACCCTAGACCATCTACAGACACTCAGAAAGAGCCCACACTGCATTTTCTCCCCCAAGTAAAAGTGCCACCAGGATCCCCTCTTTTTTAAAAAAAATTTTAAATGTTTATTTATTTTTGAGAGAGAGAGTGAGCAAGCATGAGCAGGAGAGGGGAAGAGAGAAGGGGACAGAGGATCCGAAGTGGGCTCCATGTTGATAGTCTGACTCGGGGCTCGAACTCACGAACCGTGAGATCATGATCTGAGCCGAAGTCGGATGCTTAACCAACTGAGCCACCCAGGCAGCCCCAGTGTGCCCACTTTATAAGGAAGGAAAAAAAAACACCCAACTTCCTCAAAGACTCCATGACAGAGGTGCGAACACTAGTAACTTTGGGTTCAGTGGCACAGAAAAAAACTCTTCGGTCATCAAAATGAAAGCTTTTAATCATGTTCCCCACCATGAACTGAAAGGAATGTTCAAAATTCAACAGTGGATCGTATATTTTTGGATATAGTCCTGTAACTCTCACTGTTTTTCTAGCAGAACATTTTACGCCATTGTTAGTGTGTGACCATCAACAACGGCAAAGACAGTCATCACCTGACTTGTGAAGACTTTTTGCAGAATGTTTCCATTATATTCTGCTTCGTACACTGGTAATTGTCAGGGGCTAAAGCACAATGGCAGTTCCTCCTCTGAGCTCTTCTAGGGAGGTGAGAGGCTTTGCTACTCCATCTTCCTACGGTGGGGGAGACCCAGGCCAGGAAATTCAGACCCAGCCATGGACTTCAGCACATTAATAATAGGAAATAGGAGAGGAATTCAGATAGGGGTTCCATCCTGAACACAACTTGTTGAAAAGTTTTAAAAATGTAGTCTAAAAACCGACAACCTGTTTTCCACAACGGCAAAGTACTGGTTTGGTTTATTTACATTTAGATATTATATGTATAGGTTTCACATACATATTCATATGTCATCTCCTTTTTTAAATTTTATTTTTAAAGTCTTTTTAAAACATGTTTTATTTATGTTTGAGAGAGACAGAATGGAGGCAGGGGAGGGGCAGAAATAGAGGGAGACACAGAATCTGAAGCAGGCTCCAGGCTCTGAGCTGTCAGTACAGACCCAGACGCGGGATTCAAAAGCGTGAACTGTGAGATCATGACCTGAGCTGAAGTCAGACGCTTAATGGACTGAGCCACTCAGGTGCCCCATGTATCATTTTCTTTTATTGGACTGTAACCAACTGGGCATTTCATTTTACACTAGAATTGTCATGTCATCATTTCCCATAGGACCTCAAGTTACCTCGGAGCACAGCATTTGTGTCCTCAGTGCATTTCCTAAAACTCTAAGGTGACAAGTCAGGTGGAAAATGGTCGGCAGCCTTCTTCTATGGGGATGGATATCCAAAGCCCTAAGGCCCTGGTGCTTTACTTACAACTTACTGTCATATGTCTTTGTGGGCTGCGGGAGAAGGGTTCTGCAGAGAGCGAGGCTTCTGACAGTGTCAGATTCAAGGGCTCTAGACTATCTGCGGAACAAGCCAAATCATTTACGACTGCTCAGACTCTCAGAGACATAGATGGGGAAATGGCTGTTTATGTTTGTGCCATCCTACCCGTAGAGTACGAATCACAGCAAAGGAGTAAATTTAACTCACAACCCTTCAAAGGTTCCCATGGGCTTAGGGTGGCAGTTACGTGGTACATAGAGACTGAGTAAGGGGGGCTGTTTTGATGCATTTTGGTATAGCCAAAAGCCATATTCCTGCCAGAGCTGAAGAAAACCCACCTACTACCCTATGAGGTGAAGGGCAGGCACAGATTTTTTGCCTAAGTTGGCTTTTCAAGGCAAACGCTCTTCCTGTTTGTTCTATTCCAAATGGCAGAGTATGAATTTTAGCAAAGCCCATGCCCATGTGTATTGGTGTACCATCTTTCTCTAACAGGAATTCCCTTAGGGCACGCCAACCTGGGGGCAGAGCCGAAATACTTTATATAATGGGACTGTTATACATACACCGGCTTGCCGTCTTTCTCAAGTGCTGCTTCCCACGTCACTGCGGGGCTGCCCCAGCTGCTGCTAATTTCTCTGGGGACTTAGTGTCACCGCCTAAAGTCACTCACTGCACTTCAGCTGAAGGAACTGCTTCACTATTGCTGTAGGTGCCCTTATCCTTACACGATGATGCAGAATCTCTAGGCGCTGTCCGTACTATTGTGATCGCTCTGCATCTTCACATCACACAAGGGCTTCATCTTTATTTCACCCTCATTTTCTTTATTTCATCTTCATTTGCTTTCTTTCCCTCTCCCAATTGTTTTACTCATGGGGAGAAAAGAAAGGTTTTACATTCACTTTCTAGAAACAGTATTGAGTGTACTTCTTGATAAATACATTCCCAATACATATGTATTCCTTGATGGATCTTCTCCTAGGGGGTTCACTTTTGGTGACAAAAAGCACAGGCTTTGGAATGAAAGACATGCCAGTCTGAATCCACATTTTGCTTTTGATAGGTGCTAGGACTCTGGGCAAGCTCTGAGCTTCTATTTCCTCTGAGCTACTTTACCTCTCTGAGCTGCTGCTGCTGCTGCTGCTGCTTCTTCTTCTTCTTCTTTTTTTTTTACAAATAGTTTATTGTCAAGTTGGTTTCCATATAACACCCGGTGCTCATCCCCACAAGTGCCCTCCTCCATGCCCATCTCCCCCCTCCCCCCCCACCCATCAGTCCTCAGTTTGTTCCCAGCATTCAAGAGTCTCTCATGGTTTGTCTCTCTCCCTTTCCCCCACCATTTCCCCCCTTCTTCTCCCCCATGGTCTTCCATTAAGTTCCTCCTAATCCTCCTATATGTGCAGACATGAGCTTCTATTTCCTCATCTTTAAAGTTGGATAATACTGCTTACTCACAGGGGAGTTGTAGGAAGACAGGGTATTGTGTATGTGACTTCTGTGGTATCCAGAAGGTGCTCAGGAGCTCTAAGTCCCTTTTCTTTGCACTTGAAGAGTAAACTGCAATCCCAGTTGCAGTGACGGCAGTCAGGCACTAGAGTCCCCACAGCTGAGGGAGGTTCTGATGGAATGATAGGGGATGCTTGGGAGGTGTGCCTGTCCAAGAAGCAGGGGTCTGTCCCCCCGTCTGGCCCCATTCCAGGCTAAGATCTACTCCGTGGGTGTTGGTTCATCATACGTATCCCCTGACTATACCTGGGCACTTGTCAAGGAGTTTCCAGCAAAGCCAGGTTAAAGCAAACAGGTCTACGGTAAAAGCTCTGTGATGGAACAAGGTGGGTGGAGTTTTAAATAATGAAAACTACAACTATAGGAAGCAAGTTAGTAGAATTGGGGAAGAAGAATGTTATTTGCCATCCCATCCCCAGCCCATTAGCACCCATTCTTCCCATCTTCTGGGTTCATATTCCTAACTTACCTTGAGAAATCACTTCTCCTGAATTTTGGCTCCTAATTGGAAGGTTTACCCCATTCATAGTCCAGAGTTTTGCCTTGATTAGCAAAAGTGAATCATACATCCAACCCTCTGGCTTCAATGATTGGTTCAAGGATGGGCATATGACTCATGAGAGCCACGGAATATTTTCTGGGGCTTAAGAAAGAAAGGAGTTAGTTCTCTCTTTTGTGGGGCTAGCACACACACACACACACACACACACACACACACAAATCTCTTTTCTTTTCGATGGTGTAATGTGAATGCTGGCTCATAGTGTTAAATCTGGGGTTGGCATTAAGACAGGCAGCTGAAAGAGGGAGGGGAAAAAGTCCTTGGTGAAAGTCTTTGAACTTCTAGTTCAAGCTAGAGCTGATTCCAGTCATATATCAGACCTTTTCAGTTATGTGGACCAATAAGCCTGAAGTCTGTTTTGTAAAGCTTCAACTAGAGACCCAGTATCCTTGGGGAAAAGAAAATCTTGTGAATCTAATTACTTTCAAAGATAAATTACTTGCCATTTAGCTAGAAGACAAAATTGTAGGAAGATTTGTGTTCTGTAAGATATTGGCACTTTAATAATGTAATGACAGCTGAACTGATGTTGGTCTTTGATGTGTCTCTTTGCTACTTTACTGTTACTTTGTTGCTCTATGTGCAATATGGATATTGTTATGAANTACCTAAGGCATCAAACTTAAGGGGTTCTCGGGTGTGAACCCTATACGTACAGACCCTGAGAGCCAGCGCCTCCTTCACCTGTTCAGCCTGGGGTGCTTTGCCAGCCTAGCTGGGTCCTGGCCCTCCAGAAGGGACCAATCCCTCATAGGTCTGAGAATCAGAACGAGGAGAGAGAGATGAGAGGTTTGGGGAGGCGGTGGGGATTCAACACCAAGAAGAAAGAGCGACTTGGGAAGGAAGTTCATTAAAATGCTTTAAGGGACTCCAAACTGTGAGAATGTTATGTAGTGGTGGGTTTTTTTTTTTTTTTTTTTTTTGGTCTTCTTCAAATTCATATGGTGGAATCGTAACTGCCAGTATAATGATATTAGGAAGTGAGGCCTTCAGGAGTGATTAGGTCATGAGGGTGGAGGCCCGAGGAATGGGATTAGTGCCTTTAGAAAATAGACCCCAGGGGGCGCCTGAGTGGCTCAGTTGGTTAAGCATCTGACCCTTGGTTTTGGCTCACGTCATGATCTCACAGTTTGTGAGTTCAGGTCATGACCTAGCCTGCTTGGGATTCTGTCTCTTTCTCTCTCTCTCTCTCTCTCTGCCCCCCCCTTCTCTCAAAATAAAAAATAAACTTAAAATAAATAAAAAAGAAAAGAGACCCCAGAGAGCTCTCTTGCTCTTTCTGCCATGTGAAGAAGACACAGGGAGAAGATAGGCCATCATCTATGAACCAGAAGTGATCCCCCACCAGACACTCAATCTGCCAGTGCTTTGATCTTGAACTTCCCAGACCCCAGAACTGTGAGAAATGAATATTTGTTGCTTAAGTCACCAAATTTATGTTTTTTTTTTTTTTATCATAGCAGCCTGAACACATATACAGTTAAGTAATACTCTAGTTTGTCAGAAAGTAGAAAAAAGGTGAGTTGTAGTCAGAGAAATCTAGGTTCAAATCTAGTTACCACTTATTAGCTGTGTGACATTTGGCCAATAGAGCCTCAATTTTCTCACCCGAAAGATGGGTTTAGTCATAACTCCCTTTTAAATTTGAGGTGTTGAAAAGTAATATATTTGAATCATTGTATCCATTTAAATGGCGTTTTTTACATAAAAGGGATTAGGAGGTCTTTTAGAAATGCCCTCTAGAAGACCGGTTCTTAACCGAGAGTGACTTTGCCCCCCCAGTGGACATTTGGCAAGTCTGGAAACATTTTTGATTGTCATGACTCGAGGGAAAGTGCTGCTGGCCCTCAGTGGGTGGAGGCCAAGGAGGATCCTCAAAATCTTACAATTCACAGCACAACCCTCACAACAAAGAATCATCCAAAATGTCACTGGTGCCCAGCTTGAGAAACACAGATCTAGGGTCTATTGACATGTCAGTGGAGCATTGAAACTGGGCCTGGAACTGCATGGTCTCTGCAAAAACACTAAGGGAAAATGAAGGAGGCAAAATAAAAAATAAGTGAGCACACAAGATGGCACCAAGAGAAAAATCAGAGAGATTTCCTGCCCTCCACCAAGGGTTGGAGACTTCTGCCTGAGACATGTGTATTTCAGAGTAAGAGAGAGGGAAGAGCCCCGCCGAGGGAACGTCGAGGTCAGGAGCACTGGAGAGTGCAAGCCTGGGTGCCCAGCTAGGGGTCCAGCTGCGGGAACTGAACCAATGTGTCCTGCTGGGCACAGGACATGACACAGCTCTGGTCCAGAGCGCTCCCTGCATCTGTGAGTCCTGGGAGGTGAAGCACCGACAAAATGTTGAGAACTTGGAGTCAGCAAGAGCAGGACGTCTTAATTTCATTAATCAACTACTTACCTCCTCTAGGTTTTGTTTTTTTTACTGCTCTTTTACTCCAGTCTATTCCATCCTTCCCTATTCTGTTCTGTTCCATTCTCCCCGTGCAGATGCTGAGAGCGTTTGCAAGTTCTGGCATGCTTAGGAAACAGAACACGGCCTCCTTTAGTCCGACAGACAATCCCAGGTGTACACAGAGAGAAGAGGTGAGGTGATCCTACAGATCATAATCTGGTGTCCACGGCAGTGAGAATCATCAGGAGGCTGCGGATCAGGTCCAGGGTTCTGCATTCAGTGCTTTTTTTTTTCCTCACAAAGCTTCGTGGCACTAAAGGGCTAAAATAAATTCAGTGTTGTACACCCAACCTCCCAGCGCTGGGGCCGAGTTGCTGAGAGCAACCCATCTGGGAACGCCCACTCTCCGGCTACATGGTGTCCAGTAGCCTAGAGCGAGAGTGAGGACAGGGGCAATGACAAGGACCAGGCCGGAACAGCAAGCTTCCTGGCAATCATGCTGATGATGTGGCTTCTCGTCTGTCCCCTTTTACCGCAGGGAAAAAGCGGGGTGAAGGCGAGTGCTCACTACATGACCGGTTTAATAACCACCATTGCCTCTGTTGGACTGCTGACTTAAACAACTTCCCTAAAGGACACAGATGTGTGCGAATTTGTGTGTGTGAGTGTATCTGGTGGCAGCTTTAATTATTGTCGCTCATTACCCTTCCCCGTGCTCACTCTAATTGTCTTTGTGGCTTTGCTTAGCGGCTTATGTTAGGGCATTTCAGCAATTCTTTTCTCTTTTCTATTGGTGAAATCTTTAAAATAGTCTTTTTATTATCCCGGCTCTAATAGTTTTAGTTTGCTACCTGCTGAGATTGGCAATCATTACATTTTAAAAGACAGCTGTTGAAAGTTTCTTTAACTGCACAAATAACATCATAGCAACTGAACTAAAAATGAAATAAACTGTTTTAATTTCCCATCCTTTGCTAATAATAATACTGCTAATAATAAAAAGGTAACAGTTAAAAGCTTATCATATGTAAAGCATTATGCTATGCCGTATATATTTTTTCATTTCTATCTCACACCACCCTTATGCGATAACAGTATAATGTTATTTATATCAGCTTTGTAGAGAAGGAAATGAAGTCTTAGAGAGGTTGGGCAACTTGCTCACCGTCATGCCAACAGGCCAGGGCCAGGACTCCAGCTCAGGCTTAGACTGATGCCGGAGCTGGAACTCGAAAGGTTGGGTTCCAAATGCTTCCTCTATGGTTCCTTCCAGTATTTACATGCACAGCTTTTACATTTCTGCAAACATAGCATTGATAGACCTTATCTGCTCTTTTCACCTAGCAGAACAAAAACACTTCCCCAGTTATAGCATATCCACAAAAGAGATGACTTTTATCGATGGCATATTCTTTCGTAAAATGGATAGATCATAGTTGACTTGATCATACTTCCAATGTAGCACGTTTATACAGTTTTCAGTTTCTCATCTAACAATAGATCTCTAGAGAACATCTTTATGCATATAGTATTTTCTAATTTTGATCTATTTCTTGGGATACATTTCTAGGAGAGAAGATACTGAGTCTAAGGGGAGATGCTGTTTTAGAATTCTTCAAACATATTATTCAAAAACTTTTCTGAGTTATGCCCCTGTGGGTGCTTGTTGAGACTATACCAGGTTTACCACGATTTCATCAGTATGGAAATTCATCATTATTTTAAGTTAGCATTAATTCAGCACTTGCTTTCTTTGAAAATTATTGAGGTAGGGCACTTATTTGTATATAGCTCTTTTTATCAGCTTCTATAGACTTTCTATATGGTACAGAGAAGGGCAAACTATGGCTCATGGGCCAAACGTGGACCACTGTCTCTTTTTACAGCTTGATTCAAACACGACCATATCCATTCATTCATTTATGTACGCGTATGGCTGCTTTTATGCTACAACTGCAGAGTTGAGTAGATTCAACAAAGATCATGTGGCTCACAAATAGAACTGGCTACGTAATTTGCAGAGTCCAGTAAAAAAATGAAAACGTGGCGCCCCTTGTTGAAAGATGACTAAGAATTTTAAGATGGCGACACCAGGGCATGGAACCAAGTGAAACTCATAGCTCATGATGCTGGCCTGGCCCACACAGCCTAAAACAGCTATTATCTAGTCCTTTGCTTATCCCTGGTATACATATTAATCCCAAATCTGTCCAAATAGATTTAAATATTTTTCCTTGTCTGTAAATTTCCTTTTTCTAAACAAAATGCCATTTATGTCAAAATGCTAATATTTGTTTTTATATGTGATAGGATCTTTAGTTTCTTTCAACAATCACTGCTGCAAAGATCAGATACATAGTTAAATCTATTTTTCACTAGTTCCTTTCAATAATAGGTTTTATTCTATTTAAAAAAATTTTAATGTTTATTTAGTTTTGAGAGAAAGAGACAGAGAGAGAGTGGGCAGAGAGAGAGGGAGAAACAGAATCCAAAGCAGTCTCCAGGCTCTGAGCTGTCAGCACAGACCCTGATGTGGGGCTTGAACTCACAAACCATGAAATCATGGCCTTAGCTGAAGTTGGACGCTTAATGGACTGAGCCACCCAGGCTCCCTTCTTCTATTTAATTCTACTCATGATGTTAATTTTAATATGTAGTATGAAATCTGATTATATGCTAATCTATTTAAATATTGTCAAAATTCTAGTTGTACAGATTTTCTTTATTTATTGTCTAGTGATGCCTGCCTTATCATAAATGAACTTCTTATATATAGTTGAACAATGTTTGAGCTTTTAAATCTGTTTCATTAATTTATGATTCTATTTTTTGTTCTTTAGCTCAGTGGTTCTCAACCAGGGATGAGTTTGTTCCCAGGGGACATTTGTCAGTGTCTGGACATGTTCTTGGTTATGATAACTGAATGAGGAAGTGCTACTGGCATCTAATGAGGAGATGCCAGGGAGGCTGTGACTATTCTCACAAACACAGAACAGCCCCCACAACAAAAATTATCTGGTCGAAAATGTCAACAGTGTGGAGGCTGAGACACTCAAGTCTAGCTTTGTATTTTATTTACTGATGCTTTATAACATGTTTAATACATGAAATGTCATTTAAGACCAGCTACCTCCCCCATTTCTGCTTCTTTTCAAAACATTAATGTGTCTTCCTTGGAAGTTTATTTTTATGAGTGAATTTTAGAATAGCTTCTGTCAAAAAAAATTCTTGTCAGATTTTGACCAAAATTGAAATAGTGCTACAACTTTTTAAAAAAGTTTAATTTTCTTATTAGGGTAGAAAGAGAGAGAGAGAGGGAGAGGGAGAGAGAGGGAGAGGGGCAGAGGGAGAGAGAATCTTAAGCAGGCTCCACAGTCAGTGCAGAGCCCAACACGGGGCCGGTCCCACAAGGCTGGGATCACGACCTGAGCCGAAATCGAGAGTCAGCCGCTAAAGCAAACGGAGCCAACCAGGAACCTCACTAGTCCTACAACGGAACTCCGGGTCCTGGCCAGCCTTCTGCTTTAAACTTCCAGCTCCAGTTTGTAAGTCAGTCACTACCAAGTAAAATTCCCAGTTTCCAGTTTCCTTACTTTGTCATAAACACCTCACAGATTTATTCCTAAGCATTTTACAAGTGTCTTGCTCTAAAATGGGATCTCTTTATTATTAAAGATCTATGCCTGGATACTAGTTTTTATTTCAAACAACTTTACTAAAATTGATGATTTGAGTGGTGATTGGCTGGATTCTTTAGCTCGTCAAGCCCTAACGTAATATCATTTGTAGATTCTTCCCCATGTTTATCTTATTTAAAACATTTTTCATCTATTTTTTAACTCAAGATAAATCAACAGAGGGTGTTATATTGCTTTCTGGTGAACAATATAATGACCTAACAACTTCATACATTACTCAGTGCTCATCACAATAAGTGTACTCTCCATCCCCTCCACCCATTTCACCCAATGTTTATCCTATTTCTGTTCCATTCTTACAATATAGGCCTGGAGTTCTAAACTAATTTTAATAAGTAATGCTGATAGAACTAAAATGTAAAATATTTCTCAATGAATTAAAAAGTTCTTGACTTTGAATATTTACCATTTATCATTTTAAGTTAAAAATAACAACTTGAGGGGAGCCAGAGTGGCTCAGTTGGTTACGTGCCAGACTCTTGATTTCAACTCAGGTCACCATCTCACAGTTCATGAGTTTGAGCCCTAATGAGGCTCTGCACTGACAGTAAGGAGCCTGCTTGGGATTCTCTCTCTCTACGTCTCTCTCTGTTCCTCCCCTGTTTGTGTTCTCTCTCTCCCTAAAAATAAATAGGTAAATAAATAAACAAATAAAAACAACAACTTGAAATGATCCTCTATATGAAAAATTTAAGCTAAAGATCTACAGATCTGCTTTTTTTTTTTTTTTAAGTTTATTTACTTTGAGAGAGAGAGAGAGAATGCATGTCGACGAGCAGGGGACAGAGAAAGGAAAAGACAGAATCCCAAGCAGGCTACCCACTATCAGCAGAGAGCTTGACATAGGGCTTGAACTCACAGACTGGATGGACAGTGGGATCATGACCTGAGTCAAAAACAAGAGTCAGATGTTCAACTGACTGAGATACCCAGGTGCCCCCAGACCTTTTTTTTAAAGTCGTTATTACTGTTTTTTTATTTTTATTTTTTTACAAAGTTTATTTTTTGAGAGATACAGAGCACGAATGGGGGAGGGGCAGAGAGACAAAGAGACAGCATCTGAAGCAGGTTCCAGGCTCTGAGCTGTCAGCACAGAACCCCACACGATGGTCTAACTTGGGAACCATGAGATCTGACTTGAGCCGAAGTCAGACGCTTAAATGACTGAGCCACCCAGGTGCCCCAAATTTGTTGTTACTATTTTTAATTTTTATCACACAGTATGTGCACGCATGTGTACATATGTACACATACATACACATACATATGCACATATACATACATATAATAGACCTCCAAAAAATTAATGTGACCTGGCAAAGTGCTGATGTCCAGCTAGGTTAGGATGTGTCAGCAATGCAATGGTGTGCTTAAGCTCCTTGAAGTACAAGGAGCTATTCAGAAGCCATCAAGGGTAAAACTACCTCTGTAGCAGGTCAGATTGTAATTTCTGCCAGCATCCCTGCAGAATACATGATTGATTCTTGAGTGGAGTTGAACAAAAATATTTCTGACCTAATCTTTATTCCTTCAACGACAGTAATCCCTAAACCCCTCTTTACCAGGATCTGTGTTGTCACCTCATCCATCTATTTACAGATTTTTCTGGAGGCCTCACAGGGCAGTCAGGAGTGACTGAGCTGCACATTCTATTCTCGAATCAAAACTGCAGACAAATACTTCTCTCCAAATGGACCCACATTTCTCGTTCTCTCCGGGAATATATGGACTCACAGAAGTTTGGAGAAAGACATACAATGCTCATGAAATACATTATTTAGTAAAAGTATCACACACTTTCTTCTCACAGTATTTAACCTCCTGTGAATACTATTAAAACAGTGGGACATTTGCGTATGAGGAGCCCATGACTGCATTGACTCCCTTTCCTTCTTCAGTGTGTTTCCTTTTTCAGGGACAAGGCATTATTAGACTTAGAATCTGTTTGGGAGAAGAGCAGTGGAAGGTTGTGAAAATGAACTGCAACCCAAACAGCATAAGGTAAAGATGGATATAGAACATTTTTTTGATAAAGAACATTCTATATACAAAATGTGAAGTAGTATTTCCCAAGCTTCAGGAGGATATAGGTTTTCTCATGGTTGTTTCAGATAATGAAAAGGAAATCACACTGTATTCATATCTAAACCATGACTTTTAATTTATGAAGTTGACATTGATAAGTGTTAGGAAGATAGTATCTGTTTATAAACTTTAGTTTCCTGCACATTTACTATTTTAATATTAACTTTAAAATTGCTACAATGTATATGGTACAATGAGGTGGGCTGGGGAGGATGGTGAAATAGGAGGTAGGGATTAAGAATACACTTATTGGGGCGCCTGGGTGGCTTAGTCGGTTAAGCGTCCGACTTTCGCTTAGGTCATGATCTCGCGGTTCGTGGGTTCGAGCCCCGCGTCGGGCTCTGTGCTGACTGCCAGCTCAGAGCCTGGAGCCTGTTGGTCTGTGACTCCCTCTCTCTCTGACCCTCCCCTGCTCACGCTGTCTCTCTCTCTCTCTCTCTCCTAGAAATAAATAAAACGTTAAAAAAAAAAAAGAATACACTTATCATAGTGAGCACTGAATAATGTATAGAATTGTTGATTCAGTATATTATACACCTGAAACTAATATAACACTGAATGTTAATTATACTGGAATTGAAATGAAAAAAGTTTCTACAATGTATATAGAAAGCTAAATACATGCCTTATTTTAAATTTCATATAGTGCTTATTAAAAGCATTTGTAAGAGGCGCCTGGGGGGCTCAGTTGGTTAAGTGTCTGACTTCAGCTCACGTCATGTTCTTGCAGTCTGTAAGTTCAAGCCCAGTGTCAGGCTCTGTGCTGATAGCTCAGAGCCTGGAGCCTTCTCTGTATTCTGTGTGTGTCTCTCTCTGCCTCTGCCCTGCCCACGCTCTGCTTCTCTCTCAAAAATAAATAAACATTAAAAAATTTTTTAAAAAAAAGCTTTCATAAGAATTATATCTTTCTCTAAGTGCTAACTCAAAGTATTTTATACATTTTTGGGGACTCCAATAAGCTCCTGATTTATTAACTAACATTACTAATAGACTTACTGGTTTGAAGAGGTGTAAAAGTGGTTAAACCGTTATAGAAATTCCGACAAACTGTAGGCAAAAATGGCAAGTTAGCCTTAAGAAGTGATCAAGTAGACCATGAAAGGAAATAACCACTATGACTAAGATGGACCGAGAATACTGAAGACTGAGAATAATGATGGGAGAAAAGAGAAGCACCCAAAGAAATCTAATAGCACTCCCAGGTATAAATACCTAACAAGCGGTTATCATTGAAAAAGAGAGTTACTGGGGAAATGTGCATTACAACGGACAAGACCACAATGCACTTGTACTCAGTCCTTATGTTACATACATCTCTCATTCCTCCTGTTACAGATAGGTCATTAGTATTCAAAGAAGACAGTTTCCTATATGTTTGTACTTTAGAATGATCCTTGATAACTCAGAGGAATATACTTTTGACAATATCTGTGCATACAACCTGAAACCCATCATTACATACTGATAGTAGATGGCTCTCTTAAGAGTTTAATCACTGTACTCATTAACTGTTATAACTGAGAAGAATGAGGTTGGTAATTACACTTATTCTAAAGTAAAATACACAAACATTTTAATAACTATTATTATGCTTTCCTAGATTTACCTATATTACTGAGTATAGTTGGCCTTCTGAATTACTACCATTTGGACTATAGGAAACAGAGGAGGTATCTCAAAGGCCATAAAATGTAAGAGCTAAGAGCAATGGATGTAGAATTAGACTTGAATTTGAACCCTAGCTGTGTAATCTTGGGTAAGTTAATTGACTTCTCTGTGTTTGGTATTTTCATTTGTAAAATGGGGGTAATAATATCTACCTCATAGGTTTGTCACAAGGATTAAAACAAGTTAATTATGTAAAGCTCTTAGCACAGTTCCTGGCATGCAATAAATATTAGATATTTAATAGAATAATATCTACCTCATCTATCTATCCACCTATCCATCTACCCTCCATCCCTCCCTATTGGTTTTGTTTTTCTAGGGAACCCTAAGAAACATGTTCAGTTTAGATTCTAAGATGACTCTTTCTGTCCAAAAGACTAAAATCTTTCAGCATATGAACCCATGGGGAATTGAAGTCAGAGAGAGAGAGAAGTGTTGCATCAGCAAGCCACGCCCAGGGTTAAGGAGGGGCATATAACTAGCACAGTTCAGATTTGTTATCTGGAGTGGGTACACGAAATAAGCAATCCACTCACAGAATAGTCTCTAGCCAGAGGCCGCCAGGAACACACCTGTAGTCGAACACGCTGGGTCTGAGAATATTCTGTGAGTATTATGATTGTCTCAGTAAAGCTTCTCTAAGGCCAGGGCAGAGCAGAGGGAGACTGAAGCTGTAACTGGCAAAGAAACAGCAGTCCCTCCTATTAGCTGAGAGAGGGGATATTTGGGATTTAGTGACTTGGACAAAGTTCATGGTTTGCATGTTCAGATGTGATTTCATAGTGGTCTTGTTTTTGTCTTGATCCATAATAGCCACAGAATGGCCTTGTCTGATGTTGATGTCCTGTGAAATTGTGTGTGGTCAACAGGAGAACACCAAGACCTAGCTGACGGGACTGTGCTAGCTCCTGGGAGCTGGGACCGCTTTCTCCTTCTATTTTAATGAAGCTCGTTTCTGGCTGAGTGGGTGACCCCTTGTGAAATCTCTAGTCCTATCTTTTTGATTATTACTCTCAGCAGCAACATCGGAATTCTGAAATTAACCAGGGGCTCATAAAGTCATAATTATAATTATAGCATGGGTATAAAATTAAATTTAATTAAGATAAAAAAAATGGAGGGATGCCGAACGTTCACTGAGAAGATAAAGAAGAAAATTGCATTCTTCTTCCAAATTCTAGGCTTTAAATGCCTTTCTATTTTTTACAAACAACAATGACCAACAGTAATGTGTAAATTTCATAATAATCCTAAGATACCAGGTTAATTTGGGGGAAAATGGATGGAAGACTATAAATCCTCTTATACTTAAAACCCATTACAAAGAACAAGAGGAGAAAAGAAGTCCAACCCCCTGCAAAGGGCTCAGAGAGTAGAGTAGGGGGTGGGGTGCATAGACTTCCTAACCACTGCTTATTTTCTACACAATCCCCATCGAGCCCAGGGAATTCCTGTGCCCCCTAGATTAAGGAGCTATAGGCCTCTGAGCAGCTGGTGTCATGATCTACACATGTCCTTATCTTTTCCCAGATGATCCCCTCAGCGTTCTGAAGAAGTCACACAGGCAGGTTCTATGAACTTCTGTGAGGTGCATACAATTCATATCTTCTACCCCCAAGCCAGTGGTACTTCTGCCTGTGCAGAATGCCACTGTACACTTCACTGTAGCATTAACCGTTGTTTATGGTGTTAGCAAAGCATAGCTAATGATCACAGCTCAGAGCAATTATCAGGACAGAGCAAATGTACGTAACATTTGGTTGTCTAATTCTAAAAATCATCCTGCATCTGAAGGAAACTCCAGAGGTTATGGAACGAATCCATATACTTCCAGTAAGTACCACTCGTTCTTCACATCTAAGGCTCTGTTATTCCTGGCCTCATACCTGGGTTAACAATCACTGCACAATCAAACTGTCTGCAGGAATCAGTGTTAATCTTGAAGACAGAGCAAATGATTAGATCAGCAAGGCCATGATCCAGAAGAGAATTGATGTGCTATTTTTAAAACTTCTCACTGGTAAAACAATTACATTTGTAGAAATTCCTTAGAGGGACTATCTCAGTAGCTGAAAAATGGACAGATCTGGAGTGGTCAGATTCCTTTACATTCATTTGACGTGGAAATCAAGAAAATTGCACTGTCAACTGCTCACAGTATATTGCTGATTTTACCTATGTGTCTTTATAATTTGGACCAAACCTACGTCCTTCATTGTGAACTGGTTGTTCTTATCTTTCTGATCAATAGATGATGGAAAGGAGATTGTGTAAAGGGAAACAGCACAGATTTTTGGGCTATGGAGGTGCTTGCTGGTGGGCTGAACGTGCCCAAGAAAACTGACAAAGAATCCTAAAAAGAGAGAGAGACAAAGAGCAGATGTTTCTTCCACTCCATAATAACCTTAAAGGTTTGTCCTATCACACACCAGTGCTGAAACACCCACAAAGCACACATACCTACCAAATAGGAAAAACTCACGGAGGAAAAACGTCTGACTCTTTGAACCTCATGCCTTACCTTATTTGTTTAGCCTCAGAGGAAGCTTTGTGAAGAAACTCACAATATAGTTGTAAATGGAATGCGGAATATGGGCTCTCAAACTTTTATGTACCGGAATCACCTGAGGGCTTGCTAAGCACTGATTATAGGGCCTGCCCCCTAGATTTTCTGATTCACTATATCTGGAGTGGGAGTTGTAAATTTGCATTTCTAATAAGTTTCAATGTGATGCTGACTCTATAGGCTGGACACTGACCTTTGAGAACCATAAGTCTAATTCTTTATTAGTTTCTAAGCTCTCTGAGGGCGGCCTCTTCCCTGGCCCAAGGCTCTCATAGGTGTGCTCAATAAATGAGAAAACGAAGGCAAAAAGAGACTAAATGGTATAATGGCATGCCCAACTTGGATGTTCCTTTTTTGTTTTGTTTTTTTTTTTNTTTTTTTTTTTTTTTTTTTTTTTTTTTTTTAGTTTCACCAAAGCAGGAGCTGCTAAAGGGGGTGGCAGTGGTCAGGGAGATCTATCATCTAAATGTGAAAGGTACCAAATTACAGTTTACAACTAATTAGAATTTGTGGGGGTCTTTTAGAAAACCACTCCAAAGGATTCATTAGAAATTTTCAATATCCCTTTTCTGACTGCTGTGGAAAAATACTTAATGGAATTACCTTTACAAATGTATTAATTTATTCTGCCCCGAGGATATTATATTCAGTGATTTGGCAAAACTAATCTGAACTAATAACAGACACGCATTTACTGAGACTAAGCAAATTTTCCAGTAGAGAGACACTTAGCCACTTGGAACAAATGAAGGTTGAGGTACAAAGATGAAAGACTAGCTGTAATGTCCAAAAGAGGTACTAGTGTTTACTGAGACAGCAGCACAGGGTTGACTAAAATGCAAAGTTGAAACGCGCGCTGGCAGGGAAAACCATCACAAGGGGGTAGAAAGCTTAGTACTACCACTACCAAGAAATGTTCAACCACTGCCAGATGCTCAGGCTCAAGGGGCATGCTGCACACACATGCCTCCTAAGGAAGCCCGAGCACCAACCGCACCTTCTCCGAGCCTTTGGTTCTCTTCAGCAGAGTCAGGCAGACAAAGACTGCCCATTCGTTTCCATCCTGCCACTGAAATATCCAGTGCATGCTGGCCCTTTAAAAATCCTAAATCTATTCCATAGACCAGAGTTGGAATCTTGAAGCTAGCCGGGACCAATATCAGTGAGTGAAACTGGAAGAACATAAGGTAATAAGTAGCCCTAGGGCTTGGTAACCAAAAACTCCATGCTCTGTTTAAAGAGGAAGCTGTTTCCCAGCTCTAGGAGATTGCTGCATTATGGGATGTAATTCCAGCATCACTAGATCTGTGGAGAAATAGGTTCTACTCATATAAATGGGTTAAAAAAGAAAAAAAAAAAGCTTAGGGAGGAAAGCTGTTACCACAGGGTGAAAACAGGGTGAGGTTGGCTAGTGAGATATTGTAATAGAATCACGAGTAACTTGTTATATCACCTGCAGGAAATTACTTTCCATCTGGCACCAATGTACCTTGACCACAAACTCCATTTGCCCCCAACCCCCGGAGCCTTTGCTTCTTACACACACAAGTTAGTGATTACTGTCTGATTTTTTTCTCCATGTTCATGTGTATAAGATCTTGTATTCTTCATGTTCACCACATGGGTAATACCTTGTGAGCTCAGTAAATACAGAGATGAAACCCCTGTTCCGGGCTCTTGTTTCCTTCCAGACATTAGCCTGTCTCAATTCAATTCTGCATCTGCTCTCTTGCTGGACAAGAGAGAAGTCCAGACTCAGAGTCTGTGACACAAATCTTCCAATTTTTTGAGAGGTATCAGAACTTGGATTTTCATGAAGTTTCTTGACTGTTAAAATTGTGTGTGACCCAAATAAAATACGTTTGTAGGTAGAACAGGGTCATTAGCCTTCCATCTGAGACCTCTCCTTAGGGTTTAGTAAGTCCTTCCCTGGTCCTCACTGTTTTTCTAGTTCTCTCACTGCTTACTTCTGGATATATATTTTGTCCCCCCCCCCTCTGAAGAGTACTCCTTCAGTTTTCAAACTCATAGGTTCAGAAATCTTCTAATTCCTGAAGGATAAGGCAGATGGTTCATGGTTCCTTCAGGAATTCTTTGATTACTTCATATGCTAAAATGCAGTCCATTTGTGATGAATTGCCATAGGTGGTGAGTGGTAGTGGCCTAATGTCACATAGGCTGAAGCTGGCATAAGGTTCTACCCTCCCCCTCCCCACACACTCACCTTCACTTTCTCCTCACCTCTCATCATTCCATCTCAGGCCCCTGGAACAACATTTTGAAAATGCAATATGGGTTCCAAGAAAGAAAGCACTCTGCCCAACTGTTCAGAGTATGAAGACTATCACACTACAGTTGGCAGAAACCACATCACTCAAAAAAAACCTGCATCAAAGAATTAGAGGGTATGAGGATAGCTCTCTTCAATTATCTCAATTCAGGTACTGATAAAGGATAGAGGGCAGCCCTTGAAATAATCCTGCAGGTCAGTGTGGTCCACTGCTTCTAGCTCCTCTCTGTTCCATTCTTCTTCATTTCTTGTAAGAGAAACAAGTGACAGGAAGGGAAGAGGGTTGGATATTTAGATTTTTCTTGAGGGGTTAATCATTCACTGAACCAATATTTATTATTTTGTATTTGTTATACATGGGGCGTACAGTCAATTGAGTGAGACATAATTTAAAAAGCAAACAAAAATTTAAGATAATTATAGACTATAAAAAGTATAATTTTGCAAATAATTGAGATAAATCAAATAATAAGAGGAAAAATCTCTTAGCACACATGCATTTATTGCCTATCCATACTCCTGACCTAGGTAGAAGGAGGTAGGTGATGTCCCTTTTGAAGGGATTCCAATGGGGAGGGGCTATGTTCACTCTAAGTTCTGGGTAGGCAATGAGGGGTTGCTATGGTGGTCCACTTTATGCCTTTACTGGGGATTGTCAAACCCCAAGTTCCTATAGACCTAGTGATGCTGGGACCCTCTTCTTCCCTGGTGAGTTCCTGTAGCAGCGTTGAGTTCTTAGAGGGAAGGGTAACTCCAGCTATTAGTGGTAGTCACAGGGGAAATATAATTAGCCCATACACAGCTATATATGTGATGTGACAGTTTATCAGGAAAACCTGGGTGTCATAGATGGGAGTGGAATCAGTGTTCATATTCAATCCCTTTATTATTTTATTTAACTTTATTTATTTATTTATTTGGGGGAGGGGCAGACAGAAACGGAGAGAGAGAATCCCAAGTTGGCTCCACATTTGGCATGGAGTCCAATGTAGGGCTCGTTCTCACAATTGTAGAGATTACAACCTGAGCTGATATTGAGTCAGGTGCTTAACTGACTGAGCCTCCCAGGAGCCCCCTTATTCAGTCCCTTCCAAGAAGATAATCTGCTGGCAATGAGCCCAAGTTTACACTTATCTTTTTCTTGTCCCCACTTTCAACCCTTTGCTATAGAGTAAAAGAACCATGGACAAGCTGCTTGCATCACAAAAGTACTAAGCAAAAATAGTACTTGAGCAGAGAGCACAGACCCTGGGAGAAAGCTCAGGCTGCAGAAGGGAGCAAATGGAGTCTCGGTTAACATGTCAAAGCAGCAGCTACTTGGCTAAACAGCCCCAGATATCCTTCTTCAAGAATCACTGGATAAGGATTGTACTCAAAGCGAATCTGTAGAAAGTTAATCAGAAGGCTAAGGGTGTGGGCCTTGAAATCACGGGTTGTGTCTGTGTGTGTGTGTATGTGTGTGTGCATATGTGTGTGTGTTTGATGTACAGCCAAGACTGGTCCACTACCTTTCTTTCCAGAGTATGGATTCAGACATTTACAGATAGTCATTGTTGCATTGACAAAAGACGAAGTTAAAAAGGCCTCCAGATAATCATTATAAATCAGTAGTTTTTACACCTTTTCTCACCTTACCACGTTTGAGAAATAGCCTAGCTCCTATATGTCTTTAGTCACTGTGACCTTAATGCTCACGTTTTCCAGAATCGCTGGGGAAACATGTTGCTGTACTTTGTGGGCACATTCCTCCTACCCCCAAGTCTATCTTACCCACTTCCAGTCATCAGTTGAGATTCTCTATGAGGCAACAGAACATCTCCCTAGGTCTTGCTCACAATTATAATAAATTTTATGATTTTTAAACTCAGTAAAACTAAGCAAACAGCACCTCTTTGTTTAAGCAAAACTTCTTTTTGTCTGAGCCTGTGTATTTCACACAAGCACAGAAGTAGAGGACATTCAGGTGACATTTAGGGCAGAGTTCACATGTGAATCACTTCAGTGCAGGCAGAGGGCCCAGTACAAAGAAAAATGTCAATAAATATGTATTTAATAAATGCTAGTTAAGTAAAATATCTGATTGAACATTTCTAAGGTCAAAGGCCAGTCCATGATATTTTAGACATTTTAAGTGGCTATATTTTTCATGTCCAAAGGGAACTGTCAACATGAATTTAAGCATAAAGAAATAGGTGAAAATACAAAACAAAATGCTTAAATGCATAATGCCCCAAATAACAATGACCTTCAGGTGTGCATCTCATATCTATTGGCTATTTTCCTGTAGATGACAAAAAATTATCCATGATTTACTTCTATTTAGAAACACTCCATTTTTGGCATCGAAAAGACCTCTTTTTAGAAGAGGTTTTTCCAAAACATTTATCAGATGAGCTTCTCTAAAATAGTTTTTCTCAAAATAAGATCCACCTGCCAATTGCATTTAGAATCACAGGGGGTAACTGTTTGAAGTGTAGACTCCTAATTAACTAGCTTCTCCACATCTAATCTTCAAGGATCTAGGAATCTACATTTCTAACCCTGCTAGTGAGAAGTTTTAGAACCCCTGAACAAAGACCTTGAAGGTAAGGAAAATAATTACCAAAAATAAACAATAATAAAAATACAGGAATATGAATATACATGTATACACATACACATATATGTATACACACATACTATGGGGAAATAAAATTACGGACAACATAAGTACTTTATAGGTTACAAAACTGGCACTGTAATTATTAAAATAAAATCCATAAGAAACTGTAGAAAGCTGTTTACCACACTTTTCCCCACCCCTGCACACGCATGTGCGTGTGTGCCTGTGCGCGCGTGCGCACACACACACAGGCCTTCTCCCCAAAGATAGAACCTGAACCTATTTCAGAGACCCTGATAAAACTGAACATTACCCACTTCATGATTCAGGCTAGACTGGACTGAACTGGGGGTGAGCACAGGCTCCTTACCTACATGTCCCCAGTTGTTAAAAAGTTCCAAAGTTGGATTTGACTCAAAGGTCTACTGGGATCTCAGACATTCCTATTAGCCTAAAAAGAACATGTAGGTACCTTTAGAGAAGACAGAGAGCCTCAGAAACCCACTTAATACTTCCAGGGTCCGACAGACCCAGTCTGGAGTGGGGTTGGTCCCTAGGGAGGTGAACAGGTACACACAGTGGCAACGCACTGGCAGAAGTGCTTTGGCTGTGGCCATGCTTTCTCAATCCTTGGGGGCAGCAGCTACTGAGTGCCCATAAGCTTGAACTCAAAACCAGAGCTAATAATACTCTCTTTCCTCAGCTGAGTATCAGCCAAGCCTAGGCATTTCACACCCAAGTGGGAAGATCAGAGCCAGGGATGATTAGGGGTAGTGCTAGACTAGAACGTGAATCTTTCTTCTCTTTGACATATCTATCACAATATGATTTTTAGCCTTATCTTGAAGCACCTGGTTTTCCTTCAAGGATGTAAAGTCCTTAAAGATAGGGGTTGGGGCAGGTGAGCCCACAAATCCCCAGTGGGTTTGAGCTAGTTGCCACTACTCCTTAACACAACATCCTACCTCTTGGGAACAAGTGATAAAACCTTATATTTATTAGGGTAGGAGACCAACATTCAGGCTAAACCAGAAGAAAAAACACTGCAGGTTTGATTTTTTTTAATATTAAGAGATAGGGAATCTTTTTATACTAGCACAAACCTGCTGAGTTTATGAAGACACATGGGAAATTAAGAGAAACTTGCATCACATGGGAAAGCAACCTTAGGTTATTTTCACACATTTTCAACTGACATTCATCTCTATAGATCACTAAATCATGCCGGTCCCAAGAAAAACAAGATATAATTTTCTTTATCAAATTCCTTTTCCTGTTCTGATCCTACATGGAAAATATATTCCCATTTGTAAGTGGGAGAAGAAAACATGTGCTTTCAGGAAAGTACAATCATTTGTAAAAGGATATATTCTGAATGCCACAAAATTTTGTGTCTTCATTTCTGGAGTAAAAATAACTATAGAATAGATACCTACAAAAGTTACTGAAATACATATGTATATTTGCACTTATGTGGAAGTCTGTATTTTTTCTCTTAACCCCTACTTGATTCCTGTAACAAATATAAGTCCATTGCCTTATTTCAGAGGCAAATCCTGCTCAAAGATGGAAGAAACCTTAGTGTTACACCTGTACATTTTACAGATCAGCAAAATGGGGCCTAGATGGTTAAAAGGGATTTCTGCAAGGCTAGATGGCTACAGAGTCACACTAGAAGGAAGAAGAAAACCTAAACTCCCTGACTTCTGGCCCAGAACTGTTTCCAAAGGACCATGAAGTCTTTTTTGCTCGAAGTCTCTACTGCGATCTCATATTGCTTGGTTTAAAAAGCATAAAAAGTACTTTTATTGCCTCATCTGTAACATAGTTTGGGTCTGGAAGACATACCAATAGTGTGACTAAGTTAGAAGAAAACTTTCCTGCTCCTGGTTTTAGAAATGGCACTGTCCCCAAATCACTCAGTCCTGACGAAGCTGATGCTGTTGAAGATCTGTATCTGCAGGAGATGAGCAAAAATCAAGGATTTCAGTTCAAGGTCATTTGACATTTCTTAGAACTCTTGGGAAATTCCTTCCAATTCCGTAGAAGAGTTTGTTGAGCATTATAGCAGAGATGGTCAATGTCCTGCCCATAGTCCTTTAGTCCTCACTGTTTTTCTTGTAAAGTCACTCTCTGCCTGAGGGTTATGTGAGGAGCGGGAATGCACCGGCTGCAGGTCAAAGTGCCCAGGAATCAATGCCCCTTGGAGTAAACGTCAAACAATGATGCAGCTACCATCGTTACCATAAGCAATGGTGCATCTTCACCACAGGATGAATACTGCAACTTCTTCACTCCTTATGGGGAACCCTGTGGCATATTCCAGGCAACCTTCCAGAAGCTTCCAATTGCACTGAGCCCTGGGTCTCCACAACGGCACCTGCTCTTCAGTGCACCCTGTATGAGCTTCATTCTTTTTCCATTCCCTTGTTCTCAACATGTACTTTCAAACTACTTGCACTCAAGTCTTAGTTTTAGAGTCTGTTTCTGGAGGAATCCAAATGAAGACCAGCATATATTCTGTACAAATCATTTTTCCATAGTAGGTACTAAGAAATAAAGATAAAAAAGATATCATTCTAGCCTTCAAAAGGTTTAGGCCAGAGAGAGATAAGACTTCTACATATAGAATCCCATAGGGAAGACAAGAGAAGACGGTACTTTGGTAGGGAACTAGAAATATATACAATAAAAATATGTTCAGGAATAAAACATTTGCACAATGAAAAGTGGAATTGTCATTAAGAACTCAGCATGAAACTCTCTGTGGCAGGAAGGAGTCAACAGCCTAAGTAGTAACATTACACACATTGAATAAACAACCAAGATTCTGAGTTTACTTGGAAATCTATGTCAGAGAACCCATCTTTGCTCATTTGTGCAAGCTTGAAGGACCAATCCAAAGGGAAAAATTTCATACAATCCGGCCTGTTTTTTAGTGGCAAGGGTAGCCACATAAACCCCTTAACTGTCTGGACAAGATTCATTGGCTATTTGGCATCCTGTGTTTTTTTTTTTTTTTTTAACATGTTTATTTATTTATTTTTGAGTGAAAGAGCACAAGCAGGGGAGGGGCAGGGAGAGAGGGGGAGACACAGAATTCGAAGCAGGCTCCTAGCTCTAAGCTGTCAGTTCAGAGCCTGATTTGGGGCTCGAACCCATGAACCGTGAGATCATGACCTAAACCAACGCCAGACACTCAACTGACTGAGCCACCCAGGCATCCTGCATCTTGCGTTTAAAGAATGTCAAAACGATCTGTGTTTTCATTCGGTTCTGTCAAAACAGACTAATTTCTGTGGAAAGCAAACAAGTCAAACAGTTGAATTTTGTGTATGTCATTAGGTTGACAAGCCAGTCATTTGAGTTTTCACTGGAGCTAGTGGCCGTGCCAAAGTCAGCCAAATGTTGGTGGGTCATGGACATCGGCTACACAGAATTCTATAAATAATGCTCCTTCAGCCCAAGACAGTTACTGGACAGCAGCGACAGAACAGAGCAAGTTAAACAAGAGTATATGAAAAGAAACCTCAAGGGCATTCCTGAGCTGATAAAATGCTGGCTTTGTCATAGTGTGTGCTTCCAGCTGGGTTGTTGTGTGAGCTGATGGGTGGGTTATCCACCTGCCATGTGTCAGGCTGCCTTAAAATCTCTATTTCATCCTCAAAACAACCTGGTGAAGCAGGCATTATTATTATTGTTACCCTTTAATAAATGAGAAAGTTAAGACCTGGAAATGTTCAGTAATTTGATGAAGGTGATACAGCTATTTTGTCAAACCCTTAAATCCAAACTTTCCCCAGCTGAAAAGAAAGACACCAAATTTTATTTTCAAAATGTTTCGTCTCAGGAAATGCTAAAGATGCATTTGAACAACCGTCAGCTGAGAGGAACTTAGATTTTAGTAATAGACAGTTAAAATTCTTCGTCAAATAATATGTAGTTCCTGGGAAAATGCATGTTTAAAACTCCCCCCTCCCCTTTTTTGGCTAACCATTCTTTTCTCTATTATCAAAAGAAAATTAATTCCTAAGCCATCCAAATTCCATGTTGTAGATACAAAATTAATATTCATCTCCAGAAAACCTGAAGATTTTTTTTCTCAAGGAAAAGCTGTGGGATTTAATATCAAGTGATTAGCATACTTTGGGAAGGATGTTGAACACATTAGATTTCATAGAAGGATGAACACCCACACACAAATGACAGCAGACAATGGAGAAAAAATTGCCTAAATTGGCTCAGTTTTAATGGGGCAGATTTAATAAAATTTCCTACATCAAACCTCTTTTAAAAATGTTTAGGGGTGCCTGGGTGGCATAGTCAGTTAAGCATCTGACTCTTGGTTTTGGCTCAGGCCATGATCTCACGGTTCATGAGTTCAAGCCCTGCATCAGGCCTGTGCTGATAGTGAGGAGCCTGCTTGGGAGTCTGTCTGTCTGTCTCTCTCAAAATAAATTAATTAATTAAAAAAAATTTTTAGCCCTCCATTCTTCAAGTCTTATCCTCTAATTCGGTTGGAATAAAGTTTTTCTACTTCATGTATATTATCTCTGCCACGGGATTCTCTTTCTTTCCCTCTTTCTCTTTGCCCCTCCCCCGCTCATGCGCGCGCGCGCGCGCGTGATTTCTCTCTCTCGCTCTCTCTCTCTCTCTCAATAAATAAACTTAAGGAAAAAAGGATAGTCTGGGGAGAGAAGGTGTCTATTGTAAATGGTGAAAACCTGAGCGCATGGCTCTTCTCCTTGGCAGCAGGGTCACATCACACGTCACTGCCATTTCATATCACCAGGTAAGGCGTAATTTTAAAATATCCTTACCAGAGTGCTCTGGTTTCCACCAAACCCTTAAGATAAACTGCTTCCTGGGGCCTGCAAGGTATCTCTCCATCTGGCCTCTGCCTGCCTCACCAGTCTCTCATCGCTACTCCCTGTCTTCTCCTCTAAGTCTAGCCTTAATAAAATTCTCGCAGCTTTTCAAATTTGGGGTATCTTCTTAGGTCTTGGCCCATGCCAAGGTGTCCCTTCTCAGAGCACTCCTTCCCAGAGGCTATTTCCACACTTGAGTAGCATCTCACGAGTCTTTAGGTATTAGACTACATGTAACTTCTCTGGGACATTTTCTTGACTGCTTCCCAGTCAGAACAGTTACAGAATCTTTGTAGGCTTTGGCTCTACTACGCTTGAAGGCTCCTCACATCATATTAAGTATATTAAGACAGACCATATGTTATATAATTATTCTTGTATATAAATGATTTCCAAGTGTTTACAGCTTCTGCTTTGGCTGTGAATAACTAATTTAATTTGCTATTGATTATGAGAAGGTCAAGGGTTTCAGGTTTGGTTGCCAACTCAGTTAACAGCGAGCTGTTCCTCAGACAAGTTGCTTAACCTCTCTGAATCTCAGTTATCTTATCTGAAAGGAGAGATTTGCATTAGTGATCAAATCCCCACTTTGCACGAAGAGTTGATACCTTTATCATTAACTGTGTGGGGAGACGGTTTAGGTGGTGGTGCCTGGGGGCGGGAAGGGGCCATATATTTACTCCACTGATATAACATGCACCAAAGATCCTGAGAATCATGGGTGGATACTCTGCCAGAGGTGCCAGTTGAGTAGAAAAAGACAGTTCTACAAGTATGTGTAGAAAAGACCCTTTTAAAACTGAAAATAAGGGGGTGCCCGGGTGGCTCAGCCAGTTAAGCGTCTGGCTTTGGCTCAGGTCACGATCTCACATTTTGTAAGTTTGAGCCCTGCATCAAGCTCTGTGCTGACCTTGTGAAACCTGCTTGCAATTTTCTTTCTCTCTGCCCTTACCCAACTCATGCTTTCTCTTTCTCAAAATAAATAAACTAAAAAAAAAAAACCAAAAAACCAAAAACAACTGAAAGCACAATCATTATGTTATATAATGAACCATTTAATAGATCAACCTATAACCAGAGAGAAGAAAACTCAGAGCACTCAAATATCTTTTCCTAAACAAGACCAACAATTAAAGCATGATTATAATTATTTATAGAAATGCCCCCTAAGGCTTGGTGTTGGTGACAACCATGTAGTGTATGTTATAAAAATAATCAAGTGTTAGAAAGAGCAACTTTCACTATTGTTTCAATTAATTCCCCTCTGAGAAATGACGTGAGACATTGGACATTTTGTGAATATAATGAGCTTTCAAATTGCAGAAAGAGTAGTGACCAGTTTCTACTGCTTTGTAAAAAGAACTGTGTACATTATACTACACACATCAATAACTTAGTGCAATTTTAAAAATCAGTTATTTAATTTTTTCTTAAAAAATTTTTTTAGTGTTTTTAGTGTTGAGAGAGAGAGAACATGAGACAGGGAGGGACAGAGAGGAGACAGAGGATCTGAGGCAGGCTTTGCACTGACAGCAGAGAGTCTGATTCGGGGCTCGAACCCACAATCTGTGAGATCATGACCTGATCTGAAATCAGACGTTTGACTGAGCCATCCAGGTGCCCCTAATTTTTTCTGATGAAATAGTAGGCTCTATGCAAAAAATATACACTTAATTCCAACACCTAGAGATAAACACTGATTTTTATGCATACTTTTTTTTCTAGACATATAGTTGTAGAGGCACATACACATAGTTCTAAAAAGGCATTGGGTTTTACATATGAACTGCAGAATTTGAATGGAGAGATTATCTGGCTTGGAAGCTGCAATGTCTATTGCCATGACCCTAACACAGCTTGGCATGTCTGAGAAATTGGTAAAGCTGATGGTCCCCCAAAAACATTTTCAATGAATTAATCTGCACGGAGAAAATGGTGGGGGGGAAATTAGGGTACAGGAGACAAGTGTGTCTGCCTTAGGGATTGGTCCTTCCATAAGTCCATGGATTCATGTCTGAGTCTTGTGAACAGAAGAGCTGTAGGCAGACCCCTAAGACCCAGCAGCACCCCACTAATGCTCAGGTGGTGAAGTGAGATGCTGAGTTTGAGAGCAGGGCTACTTCCCACCACCCTCTGCGGAGAGAAGATAACAGTGGTTCAGATAGTCGCATCCCCAGTGGCAAGTGTTAACAATGGCAGGGTGAGGCACTTTTATGTGCCTTCCTTACTTGAGGAAATGGATGTGCACTGGCTAGAGTGGATGTAAATTCTCAGTTCTCTGGGTAAAGAGCCAAAACACTGCTTCCTGAGCATGGGTGGTAATCCCAGGCTTAACCAGGAAGACTGGGGCTGCTGGAGTCCGCTGTGAACAGGTGTGAGCACCAGACAGTGAGATTTTGGTTCTTACAGATAATATCACTGTGGTCTAAACTCACAGTCTGGTAAAGTCCAGGTACACTCAGATTATATACTCTTTTGAACTCATTCCCTCTCACCCATCTCCTTATTTAATTTAAATACTTCATCATGGGATCAAATATTTTTCTACAATATCATATTTGTGGATGCATAGTATTATACTTTTTTGAACGCACAAGAATTTTACCCCCCCCCCCCGTAGTTTAATATTAGGGGCTTTTCTTTTTCATCATTAACGATTTAATGATAAATCGTCTTGTAGCAAAATCTGTCATATCCATGATTATTTCTCGAGTGTAGATTGAGTGTGCTTTTGGGGTCCCCAGGGGAATACAAATATCTTAAAGATTTGGTACACAGTGCCAAGCTGCTCTCCCCACAGACTGCCATTTTCTACTTCTTCCTCCTCTAAGTGAGCATTCCTATAAATGATATTTTTATATGCTATGAGATAAGATCACCTCGCATTTTGATCTAAGTCAAACCATTGTAAACCAGGGACCATCTATAATACTCTTCAAGCTCTTAAAGAATGGCAGGTTATAGAAAGGGAAATTCACATTTCAACATTTCTACATATTTGAAATTCTGGTCTCTGAACTTATCAGAAAGAATTGCCTTACCCTATGTTAGCTCTCCACTACAGAAAGTTCACTTCTTCAATATGAAACCAATCATTATGCCTACATATATGTAGTGGAAGGAACATAAGGTTTAAATTTATGTTAATGGAAGGAACATAAGGTTTAAATTTCTGTTAAGTTAAAAACCCAACTTTAACACCTATTGGCTGTGTGGCCTTGAGCAAAACAATTAACCTCTCTGCATCTCAGTTTCTTCATTTGAAATTAAAATGTGAAGACATATTCCTATTGCATGGGGTCAATGTTATCCTACTGATATTTTTCAGTACACCAGTTCTATAATAGAACACCATGCAAATGTCAAGTATGATGTATTTATTGGTATAATACCAGTATTTTCAGATTTTAAAAACTGTGAAATCTGTATAACTTATACCTTGAGATATATGCAGAGAGCTATGTATTTCTTCAGAATGCTGGGAAGAGCAAAGAGATTCTGGCCAGATCTCTGCCCTATTCAAAATCCTTCCATGGTATTTTATAGTTACTAGCATTACCATTTTTATTTATTTATTATTTTATTTATTTTTATAAATAGTCTATTATCAAGTTGGTTTCCATATAACACCCAGGGCTCATCCCCACAAGTGTCCTCCTCCATGCCCATCCCCCCCTCCCCCCCCACACCCATCAGTCCTCAGTTTTTGTCAGCATTCAAGAGTCTCTCATGGTTTGCCTCTCTCCCTTTCCCCCACCATTTCCCCCCTTCTTCTCCCCCTTGTTCCTCCGTCAAGTTCCTCCTAATCCTCCCATACGTGCAAACATATGGTAGCTGTCCTTCTCTGCCTGACTTCTTTCGCTCAGCATAACGCCCTCAAGGTCCATCCATGTTAGCATTACCACGTTTAGATTTGGATTACCAGTGAGATTGCACATCTTTTCTTCCACTTATGAGAGATTTGTGTTTTCTCTCTGAGTCGAATTGGGCATTGAAAGGGCAGGCAGCTGAAGGAGTAGAACCAGTTGGGGGAAGCAAGAGGAGGGTGCGGTGGGAGTGATTTCAGAAGGCGGGAGACTTGGGAAGGTCCCAGGCCCGACTCCTAGTCCTTCCCTTGGAGCCCAATCGTCTGCTATCCCCCAGAACCGTATTTCCTCTTCTCTCAGATGGAGTCTCTTAGTCTTGACCTCTCTTCTCTAGACGGCAGTTTATTTTAACTGGGCCCTTGATCTCAGAACGGATGTTTTGAACAGACTCAGAGCTGAAGAACAAAGGAGCCCTCTCTCAGTTGGAAGAGCACCTGAGGACAAGGATAAAGGGTGATGGCAACCGCGTCTCATTTTAAAAATCAACACTGGTGTCTTGATACTGTGACAAATAACAGATACCTAGGGGTGTCTGGGGGGCTCAGTTGACTCTTGATTTCGGCTCGGGTCATGATCTCACAGTCTGTGGGATTCAGCCCCACGCTGGGCTCTGTGCTGGCAAGATGGAGTCTGCTTGGGACTCTCTCTCTCCCTCTCTCTCTGCCCCTCCCTGGCTTGTGCTCTTCCCCAACCCTCTCAAAAAATAAACAAACATAAAAAAGTAACAGATACCTAAATGTTGGCATTGTCCTTTAGTTCCATACTGAAAACATGAGTCAAAATGACGATTAAGTAGGAAAAGGCATAGGAAAGTACTTTATAGTTTGCATGTGTAATTGCAATTTAAAAAACTGATAGAGTTTTCATCGCTTTGTTTTAAACCTTTTCCAATAACATCTTCATATACAGTCTAAAAACATTATCCCCTTAAGCCCAGCAATGTGGCATATCCAGGGGTTAAACTGTTATATTAAACTCTTTAAGGGTCAAGGTTTTGGTGTCTATGTTGAAATGTCTGTGTAGTTAGTTTTACTTTCCATCTTTGTTGGTTTTCTATCTGTTTTCTACTGGGTAGAAGCTGTTACTTTAATTATTTTTATGTTAACATTGATTAACCACATACTATTTGGCAAGTACTGTTAGATGCCTTACCCTCATTTATTTCTCAAAAGTGCCCAAGAGGAAGTTTTATTTTTGTTATTTGTTTCTGTTTTTTTCCATTTCACAGATGAGGCAACTGAGGTCCAAAGAAGTTATCCAAGTTTATAGCAGCTGTGGCTAGCAGAGCTAAGATTCAAACCTTATGCTTTTCATATCAGCTTATTTTCTCTTTTACCCCACTATACATGAGGATGAGATTCTGACGCTTTCTCCTTGGCAAGTTCTCCAGGTGACATAAATACAAAGATCTAAGAGAATTGCAATCTGAGGGTCAGGAACAAGGCGGTCAGATCTGTTAAACCTTAACAGGTTTCCTCTCTGCAAGGGAAGAGCAGACAGCAAGGCCAAGACTCCTTCTTTTCACATTGGAGGCCCACAAACTGACTGATGCCTAGAAATGTCATTGTCCCCAAACAATAATGTGCAATGCCTTCTGGCCCCAGAGAAGAAAGACACTGAGAATCATCAAGTTCTTGCAGAACTTCATGAGATTATTTGTCTTCAGGCTGGCATTTATAAAAATCACCTGGTAGGTTCCAGCCGAGAAAAATGAGTTGTCAAAAACAGGCAATAAAAATTGCAAGTATAAGTAACCATCAAAATGATAAAACTGTCACAGCTGTACATAACAAGTAACAATTGCGTTCATTATGTCCAAACTCCTGGTACTTAATATTATCTGCCAAGGAAGCTAAGCTCCATTTAGAGTTTTGCTGTTAGCATGAATATATTTGAAAGAGACTTGACTGAGTTATTCATGACTTTACAGAGAATGCAATGACACGGTCTTGAGAAGAATCCACTGGTGTCTGGGAAGATTTGTCAAAAGGGGCATCTCAGCTCCAAAACATCTCTGTATTTTGAGAAAATACACTGGTAATGATGTGGGCGGGTAGAAGGCATCTTAATGCATGTTCTTATTTTTAGGGAAAAAATTCCACTTTGAGTGTGTTTTCCCTCAGGGAAACCCACCTCTTGTTGATCTTCAAGTGTGAGAGGTGTTGCTGAAAGGAGAGAGAAAAGGAGAGAAGGAAAGCAACAGGAGAGGGGATCAGAAGTATGTGGAGATTCAAGGGAGAGGAGGGAGCAGGGAAGGAGGAGGGTGAGAAAGAAAAAAGGACTGAGGATGGAAAACACAGAGACGATATTTGATTATTTTGATCATTCTTTTTACTTTTTAGTCAGGTTATTGTAAGAACCTTTATCCTCATCAAAAACTAATATAATTGATTTTAAGGAGTGAGAACGAGGATGTCCTCTTGTTCACTTAAAAGCTGTTAATTTTCTATTCCTCCTGCTGCCACTTTCTTCAGCTTTTGTCTAGTTCAGCATTTGCTGTTTTTCACCTGCTCAAGTAGAACCAGATCCGGGAAGAGCTGAAAGCCATTGGTTAGAAATGTTGTCATGGACCATCTTGAAATTTTAGTGATTCTGGATTTCACTCTTATTAGTGATAGAAAAGTTTATATTCTAGCCCTTAAAAACCACTATTCGCTTGGGATGCCTGGGTGGCTCAGTCAGGTGAGTGTCCAAATTTGGCTCAGGTCATGATTTCACAGCTCGTAAGTTCATTGGGCTGCACCGGGCTCTGTGCTGATGGCTCAGAGCTTGGAGCCTGTTTTGGATTGCATGTCTCCCTCTCTCTCTGCACCTCCCCCACTTGCTCTCTCTCTCTCTCTCAAAATAAATAAAAATTAAAAAAAAATCACTATTCATTTGTCAAATGCTTTCCATTGAAGAGGCTCTGGCCAGCATGGCAAGTACACTCAGGATTAGCTGATGTGGGGAGATGTCCAAAAAAGACATTTTTCTGAATACTTAACATTTAAGGGCCTGATTTCTGGAAGCACCTGTGTTGCCAATTACAGATCAGACTTCTCAGTCCCCTCTGCTGTCTTTCCACTGTTGATCCCCTCCTTTTCAGCCCACTACCTTCCATATGTACTCTCTTCATCTACAAACTTTGTTCTCTCTTCAGTGACATCTTAATTTCTCATTTTGGTAGCATCCAAAAGTTACTGGGAACAGCGCCCTCCTGACTTGTTATCACTATGAGACCTTCTGTGCCATGTGCCCCTTTGCCAGACAACTTCTCTACCACCAGTTCAGCCTTCTGGGGGGTGGGGTCCCAGGCAGGTTTCTACTTTGTCCTCACTTTTGAATTTTTCGATGCTGGCTTGTATATACTCACATCACCGACTGCCACAAGTAAAACATCTCCCAGTCAAAATGCTATGCTCGCTAGGTAAAATGAACCAAGAAAATGCACATCAGTGCTCCACTGTGGGCACTATTTGGCTCATTTCCACCCTCCATCCTTCCCACACATTTCAAGCATGGCCCAATAATCCTGGCTCTGAGAAAAACCTGATGAGATTCAAGTTACAGAAGCCAGGTTAGCAAGTAAAGTATGCAAAAAGGGCAAAACACATAATGACTGGGGGGGCGGGGGAAATAGGTACTGAATAGATAAGCATTTGATACATGAATGTATTCACAGAACAAAGATGGCCTGAAAACATTCCACTGCAAACATCTACAAACAATGGCTTGTCTTTTTTATTTTTATCATTTATAGATAAACTGAATCAAAAAGGGTACTGAAAATAAGAGTGGTAACCCAATAAACTGATGATACAGTAGACCCTGATGGGAGTAGAGAAAGGGGTTCAGGTCTAACTCCATAACAAGATTTGGGGCTTAATGTCCATGAGGACCAGGTGTGAGGACCTGAGTGTCCATGGAGACTCCTGTGCAAAAGCCAGGCTTCCTGAACCTTGCTTTTCACTCAGAGAAAGAATGTTTTGTCTAAATCCACCTACTGTCATAGGAAGACTACAAGGAAGGTGAGCTTTGATCTAATGATACCTGGGGATTGTCATGTTTGGGTTCTAAATATAGAAGCCTAAGCCCAAGAGAAACATGTATGCAAAATCCCTTCAAAGACTCTTAAAGTCAAAGGCCCACACGAATCCTACAGAAGCAGGCTCTGCTAAAAAATGAGCTAAAAAATTACAAAAATAAGGAAACAATCCACCGCGAACTAGAGATGGCAGATACAACATATAGGAGGGTTAGAATACCAATAATTTCAGAAAACAGAATAAGCTGAAAGAATATAAAAGAAATAAAAACTGTAAGCATGGGGATGCCATACAAACAAGAAGATTTTTGCACACAGAATGCCCAGAAATTAAAAAACAAGATGGGTTAAGAGACATGGAATACAGAAAGACAGAAGATCCAACATATCATATGGAGAAAGAATAGAGAGAATGGAGGAGAGAGTATTTGAAGATATGATGCCTGAGACTTTTACAGAATTGGTACAAATGTGACTTTTCATACTCAAGATATAAAATAAGTTCTAGCCAGTATAACACTTACACCTAAACATTGTTATATGAAATTATAGACCACCAAAGAAAAGAGAAAAATGGCGAAGCCACTGGAGAGAAAATGTGGATTACCTATCAAGAACAGTAATAAGTGGGGCGCCTGAGTGGCTCAGTCTATTACATGTCTGACTTCAACTCAGGTAATGATCTCATGGTTCATGAGTTCAAGCCCCACATCTGGCTCTGTGCTGACAGTTCAGAGCCTGGAGCCAGCTTAAGATTCTGTGTGTGTGTGTGTGTGTGTGTGTGTGTGTGTGTGTGTGTGTCCCTCTCTCTCATGCTCTGTCTTTCTCTCTCTCTCAAAAATAAACATTAAAAAAATTTTTTAAAAAAAGAACAGTAGTAAGAGAAGAGTCTTCACAACAACAATAAGGTGGGGTGCAGGGTGCAGGAGAGGGAAATGGTTTCACACTCTGTAAGGTGTAAGAAACTATTCATTCCAGAATTCAGTATGAAGCTAGATTGCCCTTCTAGATTAATTGTAATATAAAGACAATGTCAGATAAATATTACAACTGTTTACAACTCACCAGTTCATGCTGAAAGTACTACTAAACACTCAGTTTCACAAGGAAATTAAGCCCTGACAGAAGGAGAGGAATAAAGGGAGGAAGGATGAGCAAAGAAAATGATTATGCAGGTAAATTCAAAGAAGCCACAACTAAAAAATTCATGAAAAAATTTAAAGCAGATACAAAAATCAAGGAGGACTCTCAAGACCTTAAAATGACTTAAGAACATCATTGTTTACGAGAAGCAAAGAGCTACTGGTTAAGCTTATTGTTTGTTAAGTTTAAATGTTTAACATTGAAAAGTAAGGTTTGAAAGAATAGAAATAGAATCTGTAATTTACAACAGAAAGGGGGATTAAATGAAGTAATCTAATCTAGAAGGCAGAAAACAGGGGGAAAAAGAAAAAGAAACAAAAGCCCACGTTTATAAATTCGTGCTGGAACGCCTGAAGTATTCCCTTTAAAGTCAGTAATGAGGCCTGGATGTCTGCTACCTCTGCCTCTATCCAACACTGCACTGCGGGCCTTAGGCAAAGCAAAAAGATAAGAAAAAGTTGTAAAAATTAGAAAAGAAGAAACAAATCTGCTACTAACTGCAGATGATATAATTGAAAAAAAAATCTAAGACATGTACAAACACACTCTAGAGTTTAACAAAGTTTTCTCGAGGAAAGGGATAAAAATTTGACTATTGTTTTTATACTGAAGAAACCATGGGGAAACGTAATCATGCCCTGGCAGTCCCACTGCTAGGAGTGCAGCCAAGGGAAGCTTTCGGACACATGGGCACGGAGACAGAAATAAGAATGTTTTCTGCAAAAGAAAGTTGTAAGAGTAAAATAAGCGTTAAGAAAACAAAAAGGAATCAACCAAACTGTGCCTCAGTGGGCGTATTCAGGCAATGAGATAAAATGCCACAATTTAAAAGAAATGGATTGCCAATCTGGATAAATTTTGGAAGGATAATGCTGAATGAAAAGGCAAGTTGCAAAAGGAAAGTTCAATATGGCATCATTTATGTGAAATCTCCCTAAGATATTACTTATGAATATGTAGACATTTAGGAAAAATATGAAAATATGAATGAGAATCAGACAAGGGAATAAAGCCTCCAACCTCACAGATACAGTTACTTCTAGGTCCAGGACAGAAGGACTTCAGCCATACTTGTAATATTTTATTTTCCTTGAAAAAAATGTATTTTTTTCCTTGAGGAATATTTGAAGCACATATGGAATATTTTCTCTGTTTGAATTCTTTCATAATTAAGAATAGTGAAAAGATATTCATTGATCAAATTGACATTTTAACCAAGTTATATTTGACCAAGTTTTCTGATAGCCTGGGCATAATGTAGGTAAATGGTAAGTGTTTTATCATTTTATACCCCAGCTCCACCCCCAACTGGGTCTTACTCAAAGTTTTCTTGCCCAATTTCAGAAGAAATATTTAAAATTTTTTTTCTTCATTAAAATTTTTTTTTACCTTTTTTTAATTTTAACTATTTCTCTGTTCCCTCCCCGCCATCAACAACTACTAATCTGTTTTTTATATCTATGAACTTGGTGATATTTTCTTTAATTCCACATATAAGGGAGAGCATACAGTATTTGTCTTCTCTGACTGACTTATTTCACTTAGCATAATGCCCTTAAGGTTCATCCATACTGTTGTATTTTGCAATACTTCATTCCTTTTTATGCCAAATAATACTCCATTATGTGTCCACTCCTCAATTTCTTTATCTTTTCATCCATGGATGGACAGTTAGGTTGATACCATATCATGGCTACTGTAAATAATGTTGCAGTGAACATTGGGGTCCATATGAGAATAGGTATTTGACAGATAAAATAGGAGAATCAGGACAACCACTTTGAGACATACTTCTTCCCTCTCAAATTCTACTTTATTTTACTTCACTTCTTCTTTTTCTTTTTCCTGCCTATTTCTCAGAGAAGTCACTGATGGATCTTTTTTTTTTTTTAAGTTTTTACTTACATTCCAGAGAGTTAACATAGCATACTATTAGCAAGTGCACTTGTGATGAGCAGCGGGTGTTGTGCGTATGTACTGAATCACTGAATCGTACACTTGAATGTACCTTATGTTTCTGTGCAAAATAAAGACAATATAACAAGAAAAAGAATAAGCTGTCTTTCATTTCTCAGACCTCTAGACTTATATTTATGTTTGTACCAGGTTAAGGCAGAGGAAGACTGATTTATATCTTTTGCTGCTTGCTCTCCCAGTCAGCTCATTGTTCATACATCAGAAGGCCAAAAATCTTCAGAGATATACCTTCCAGCAATAAATCAAACCTCTTACTTGGAGGTTTAGATCCTGTTTGATTTTTAAGAAAATTTAAAGTAAAATTGCTACCAGGAAGATAAAGATAATATCAGATGACTTATTCTCTGATTTATCCCAGCTTACTTTACAAATTTATTTATCTTACAACAAAGGAGAAAGGATTTTAACACTGAAAGACAGACATAGAGCTATAGCCTTCGACCCTTTCCCCATGAGCAGCATGAGAAAGGACTCTTTCCTTCATTACAATTTCAATATGGACAATAGTAACTAGAACCCACAATAGGCAGAAGGTATAGTTATTGTCTGAGTAGAGTTATTCTGGGCCTTCTAAAGAAAGGTAAAGGAAGAGTATTAAGAATATGTGTTTATGTTGAGAGAGAATTTCTTTGTTTAGCCTTTCAGAGATTCAGCATAGTGTGAGTCTGTAGGTCTTCTGACTATAGTTAACACCCCTGTCCCATATTTCCACCTAATTCTGCAATACAAACAGGTTCACAAATATCACCAGAAAATAAATCAAATAATATTTGTTCATCTAAACTACCAAGGGATGTCTGTAAGGTGAAACTCAAGGATCAGCCAAACACGTTTATTTGGCCCCAAATCAGAATGTTCAAAATTAAATAGACTATATAGACAGCTAAAGTTATTTCAAGAGGTAGAAGATAAAAATACTTGTTTCACTGATGCAAGAAGATGTTTAAACAACATATGTTGTTGAAAGTACATTTTTGCTAATATAAGTAGTGGTTTAACTCAAGTGTTGTCTGTTTTCACATGGGTTGTTAAATGGTAGAACATGTGTGTTCCTCCCACACTCAGCCAAAATGATCCCATAATATAAGAATATGCTACGGCTGGGCCTTGGGATGTAAAGACTATCCAGGCAGTTGTCCAGAAAGGAATCTCAGGACACTTACTTTTCAGCTCTTTACATCGTCATATTTTAAATCCAATCTTTAGGATGAAAAACGACCCATTAGATGCCCTATGTCTTTGAGAAGGCAGAAATAACATCTTTGGAAAATCGACATCTTATTTTGAGATAACCTGGAGTACCTAGCTTTTTCCTTTTTGCATCATATGATTACAAATTTCCAGGTCTTTGCCTCCTCTATAGCAAACATTATAGACAGTGAGTACAGTGGGAAGGAGTGTAAGGAGTTTAACCAAGAAGATGCTGGAGAAGCGTTTGTTGGGACAAGCTTAGAGCAACTCAACGAAATCATTCATAACCAAAAGAAACTGCACATTACACAAACTCTCAATACCCTACTAAAAAAATAAAATGCCCAGTGGAAAGTTATTTCTAAGATTTTTTCTTTATTTGGGCTATAAGGCAAAAGTCTGTCAACCAACATCATCTGTAAACAACCTGGTTTGTTGACTCCTGAAATAGGATATTTATTTTTTTAACTGAAGTTTTAGTTAGTTAACATATAGGGTAATATTAGTTTTAAGAGCAGAATCTGTGATTCTTCACTTATATACGATATTTATTTTTAAAAAAAACTATCTACTTAAAATTCTGCATTCATAATTCATACATTCAAGTCACCACTGAAAGTAAAAGGAATACAATAAATTAATAAAATAAAGAAATACAATAAATTATTTTATATCCCACAGAAGAATCTTCTCATTGTATGGTTTCAAATTCAAGGAACGCTTTGCATAATTTATTCTTTACCAATATTTGTGCTACCAAAATTTGTCAATGAGAAGATTAAATAATTTTACAAAGTAATCGAAGTTCTCAGCATAAAAAGTACTATTATTCCGATTTGTCCACAAAAACAAAACATACACATACCTCAACAAATATAAAACACGGGATGATGGAATAACTTCGCTGAGTGTTGTTTCCTACAGCCATCTCTTACACCATGTAGCAAGGCTGCACCGTCTAAAACTGTCCAGGCTGAAATAGAAACAGGTAGCATTGTATAAGAACGACATGGTTAGCAGTCACTTAGGGATTTACATGAAAATATCAGCTACCCTCTAGATAAACAAGCTGTGTACCAACAATGCAAATAGTGATCCATAATACAATCAAGTCAGACTAATCATCATTTCAGGGAAGATGAACTAGCCACGAACAGTCTTAGAGTCTAAATGATAGATAGTGAGTCCCCGTGCACAAAGGTACAGTGAATCAAATTCTAATTGCCTAGCCCTGCACAGTGCTTTACCTGAGTAGATTGCCTCATGCCATGAAAGGCAGTTTTTGCTACAAAACATTTGTTGTTGTCCATACTGCATGGAATCTCCTCTCTCTGGGCCTGATTCTCCCTGTTTGCAAGTTTTGTTTCTGCCCTTGCCTCTGCCTTTGAAGCTAAGAGAATACTGAGGCACTCATCCCTGACTTCTTACCCTGACCACTCTTTGCCCTTGCTCCCTTGATTGTTAATATTTTGGATTAATACATCACTGATCCCTCTCACTGAGCTCCCTTAGCCCTGTATGTGTGTCCCGAACACAAAAACACCATAATAAAATCTCTCAGTTTACAAAAACGGAGTATCTAGGCAACTGCAGATTATTTTAAGTATTTGTTAGAATATCTGACTTTGAACCAAAAATATTCCTGTATTAGATTTGTTTAAGAAGAATCAAAATTAGCCAAACAACCACATAGAGGTTTTAGACTTTTATAAAACTTCCAAGGCCAGATGAAAAGAATTTTCTACTATAACTTTTATTTTCTATCCAAAGCAACACTTAATGTGTTTCAGGTATCTGATGTTGTGCAACTGTCAACATAAAACAAATTAGCACTTTTTCCTCACCCCAAAAAGAATCCTCTTTCTCACCATCACTTTTCCTGACCACCTTACCACTTCTCCAGCCAAGTCACCACTAATCTACTTTCTGTCTCTATGAAGACTTTCTGGATTCAAATAAATAGAATGATAGAATTTATGGTTTCTTGACCTGGATTCCTTGATTTAGCATTATGTTTTTGAGGTTTATTCATGTCATAATGCACACATCAGTTAAATTTTTCCTTTTTATTGCTGAACAGTATTCCATTGTATGTCTATAGCACCTTCACCAATTGGTGGAAACATAGGTTATTTCTAATTTTTGCTGTATCCAGCCTTAGACTGCATATAGTATTGTCAGTAAGATGCTAAGAACATCTGTGTATAATAAGTCTTGTGTAGATATAGGTTTTCATTTCCCATTGTTGGATACCTAAAGGCATAACTGCTGGATCATATGCTACATGATGTTTAAGAGAACCACGGATGTGTTTTCCAAAGTAATTGTGTCATTTTACATGGACACCAGCAATGTAAGCGAATTTCCATTTCTCCACATCCTAACATTTTTATTGCCCATCTTTTTTTTATTAGTCATTCTAGTCATTATGAGATGATAGCTCATTATGATTTTTATTTAATAACAAATGATATTGAGCATCTTTTGATGTGCTTATTAGCTGTTATATCTTCTTTTGCGAAATATCTTTTCAAATCATTCCATTTTTTTGACTGCATTGTTTATCTTACTGATTTCAAGGTATAAGTGTTATTTATATTCTGGATACAAGTCTCTTATCAGATATGTATTTTGTCTTTTGACTACTAATGTATCTTAGCATAGATTCTTGAGGTTTTTTCTGCTTACAGATTTCTCACTAATTGAATTTGTGAGTTTATGGCATTTTGCCCAAATTTGGGAAATTTTTCAGCATTATTCCTGGAATACTTCTCAACATGCTCTCTCATCTCCTGGGACTCCAGTAACATGAATATTAGATCTTTTGTTTTAGTCCATCATGACCCTGAGACTAATTTTTCCCCTCAGTCTATTTTCTCTGTTGTTAAAATTAGGTATTTTCTATTATTCTATCTTCAAGTTCACTGATTCTTTCCTCTTCATTATGGTGTTGAGTCACATCCATCCACTGAGTTTTAAATTTCAGTTGTATTTTTTTAATTCTAAAATTTCCATTCCATTTGCTTTTTCTCTATACTTTCTCTTTCTTTGCTGAGATCATTTTTTTCATTTGCTTCAGCATGTATGTAATTGTTTATTGAAGTATTTTTATGAGGACTACTTAAAAATTCTTGTCAGATAATTGTAACATCTGTATCATCTGGGTATTGGTATTTGTTGGTCTTAATTCAGTTTGACATCATCTGTTCACAGGATGAAGAATGATTTTTGATTGAAACCTTGGGTTATTACATTATAAGGCTCAAGATTTTGTTGAATCTTTGTGTTTTATCATATCTCCTCCGATACTCCTCCAGTAGGTATAGGGAATGCCCCTGTGTTACTGCCATGGAAGTCTAGGTTCTTCTAGTCTAGGTTCTTCTAGGTGGAAGTCGAGGTTCTTCACTTGGTCTTCTGTGACACCTGGTTGGGGAGGGGCCCCTTTGCTAGACAAAAATGGAATTCAAGGTCTCCACTGACATCCTGGCTCGGAGGAGGAGAGGTACCTCATTTTTTACTGCTTCCCATGTGGCCTCCACAGACACTGTGGGAAGGTGGCCTTATGATTGCTGAGTACTGGTAAAACTCCTGACTTTCCATTAGCGTCCCTCCGACACCACCCCAGTGAAGAGAAGTAGGGAGTTCCTCAGTGCTGTCTAGGAGGGGTGAGAGGCCAGGCTCCCCACATGTTTCCCTCTGATACTGGGAAGTGGGGAGACAACTCATTACTGCTCTGCATGAAATAATGTTCTGGCTCTCCCTTGACATTCTCTGACATGACCTCAGCAGGAGTCTGGGGGAACCTCCTTATAGCTTGGCAAGGACTCAGAAGTCCAGGGTCTCCACTTGGCCTTCACCAGTTCAGCAGAAGAGATCGGATTATCGTTTTTTCTGTGGTGTTTGACTGGAGTCAAGAGGTCCTTTTCTAAAAGTTTTCTGTATTCTTAGGCTGCCCTTTTCCTGACCCTTTGGCTAGAGCTCTTCTTGGGGCTATTTTATCTGTGAGTATTGGTGTTCCCTGGGTGACCAGATTCTCCAACATCTAATCTGAGAGAGGCAGCAAAAAGAAAATCCTGGGAACTCACTATTGTGTTGTTTCTTGTGTGCTAAGGTCCCTAGATAGTCTGCTTTTCCTTCTACCTGTTTCCTTATGTTTATATAACATGTAAGATTTTTAGTTGTTTTTAGTGGAAGGCACAAGGAAAAGTACATCTTACCCCATGATCCCAGAAACAGACATCATCAGAATCTTTTTGAAGGAGTACCAAATAGGCCAGTCACCAAGATTCTAGTAGAGCCCAGCCCAGCTGTGTTCTCATGAATTTGAGTTTCTCGGCACCCAAGGTTTCAAAGTAAGAGAATGTATCTTATTATTCATTCACTCACTCATTCATTCATGAGTCCCTAATTCATGCCACATATCCCACTAGGCAAAACTAGAAGTAATGAACTGGTCAGATACTCTGTGGCTAACAGCTATCTAGAAGACACTGAAAAACAAACATGAGAACAAGTATAACAATGGGTTATAGGTACAAACATAAAAGGAAGTAAGAAGGATAATGATAGCACAAATAAATAATCCTAATTCATGGGGTCAAGTATCTCTTTATACATCAGTTATATTATACATTAATCTTTTATGCATTAGGCGTAGTAAACACAGGGCCTAGGATCCATAATACTTTTAGAGGTCTATGCAAAGGTTTTAATTTCTTCTAAAACCAGAAAATGGAGTTTTAGGCAGAAGAAAATTTTAATGTATATTATTAAATTCAGTTTTATACCCATTATAAAATATAAATTTAAATATTTTTTAAATAGAGAAAGGGGTCCCCAAANAAAAAAACAACCCAAAAGTAATAATGCAGCTCTAGTTGAAGAGAAAGTTAAGGAAAGGTTTCTTGGAAGAGACAGCTATTTAAGTCGATTAAAATAAAAGTAAAGGAGGATGAGAGAAGCATTTCAGCTAAAGAGAGCAGCAGGAGCAAAAGTTCCGAAGACATGAATATAATGAATATGAATCAACCTATCATGTGTGAGAAACAAAAAATAAAGAGCAGGTCAAATGTATGAGAACCAGGATGAGCAATGGAAGCTACCAAAATTTATGCACATGTAGCTCTTTGTACACAAACTCTCACAAGCAGAGTAGCTCAAGAATAAGAAATAAGAGGGGTCCATTTCCATATCAGATAGTAACATAGGAAAAAAGAGAATATGGACAGACAGTGCTGTTTCTTGGTAATAAACTCAGGCAGAGCTCTTATTTCTAAGCAGCTAAGTATATTAGAAGCCAGAATTGTCTCATGAAGGGATCAATGCCATCTCCTATGTTTCCACTGATTTTTCCACGTAATTTCCTCTTATTTATGAGAAGTGTTATAATTCCTAACCAGCCCATGACAAATACAAAAATAATTACTGATTACAAAGTATCTGTTTTAGTGATTCTGAAAATTGATGGTGATGAAGCATGGTCACAGCTGGACTTCATTTTTAAGTTTTGCAAAGTTGGCTCCAGCTGGTCAGTCAAGGAAGCCGCAAAGAACAAAAATGTCCATGATAAAGAGTCATCACAATCCAGTGGGCCCTTCTGCTCAGCTTTGATGTGAATCTAAAATTGCCAGTAGCCAAAGTCATAGCCTGTGGTCATTCTCAATAGCTTAGAGTCTATTATGTTAGGGAAACTAGAGCTTTCTCCTTTTACAGAGACAATCTTGAGATAATTTTGCTAAAAATGCCATGGATAATATAATTAATAGAGCTCACTAAAACAAAAATCTAAAAAAGCACATAGGCAACAACAACAAGGACACCAAAATGGTACCCTTCCAAGGAACTCAAGAATTCTTCACTCTGAGGCCACAGTTAGGACAGTGTTTCTGAACCCCATCACTGTTAATGCAGAGGGCTGGATAAATCTTTTCTTTGTGAGGGGCTTCCCTGAGCATCGTTAGATGTTTAGTTATATCCCTGGCTTCTAGTCACGAGATGCCAACAGTAGCAACCTCCTTCCCAAATCATTGACAACTAAGAAAGTTTACAGACATAGCCAGATGTCCCCTTCAAGAGGGGAGGGGATGGTTGGTAGAGATGGCCTCTAGGGGAGAACCACTAATTTAGGAGGATTGAAAGCAAAGCTCCTAGAAAATGAAAATTTTTGAGCTGATGAAAAACTTGCTTCACCTGGGGTAAAGGCCACAGTTTTGCCCAAGGGGACAAACCTATTCCTGCTTAGTACCCAACAGAGGGAAATTTGGATTTTTTTTGTTTGTTTTTTACCATATGGCATGGGATCGCAAAAAGGAAGTGCTGAAAACAAGCTTAAACAACCTTAAAATATCTCTGGAGGGATTCTGCTTCCAGCTAAGAGAAAGTAACTGAGACTGGATTTCATGCCTGACAAGTCAAACATACAAACAAAAATAAATAAGACAATGATATGTGAGGCATATGACATGAGGCAATAAAGGGCAGTGATCCCTGAAAGAGAGGAGGAACAGAGGTGAGCCCCAGGACTGCCCTAGCTTATTGGCTGGAGAGTCTTCAGGCCATGGTAGAGAAAGGGGAACCCAGAAGATGGCCAGGGGTCTCTCTGAGTAGATAGAGATGAGAATGTGGAGGAAGCCTACACAACTGAAGTTCTCAAGGCAGAGTACAGAGAAGAGAACAATGCAGAGAGAGCGCTGGGTGCTCTGCAGAGGGTCCCTTTTGTGTCTTTAGCAGAGTACTGGTGAGCATGAGTGGAAAGTACCCGAGGCCCAAAAGAAACTATCCAGAGGGATGAAAGCAAATAATCACCAGGGCTCACACATGGCCAAGAATACTTTCTGTTCTCACCTTCCAATTCACCAGACAGCAAGTAGAGGGACCTCAACCACTATGAAACCACTTCTCATCCAGGAACCACAAATGGCACTGAGAAGTACTCCTTGTAGAGTATTACTGGGTTTTTGTCTTTCTTTCATTTGTGTGTTACAGAATACTAAATATTTACTGAGATTCTGGACCACTGAGTGGTATGCTTTTCCCAGGTGTCAGGTGGAGCCACAGAAGCAAGAATATATATCAGCACAATTCATAACCCAGATCATGTCAAAAGCATCTCTGACAAAGTTTTACAACACTTGAATATGGTGGAATTTTCTAGAAATTCCACAAAAATTAGGTTTATGTAAGATTAAACTGAGATTATGTCTACAATTAGTTTAAAATGAGATTATGTCAACAAAGGGGTAGAATAGGGCTTATTTCTTGTGACTCAGACTTTAAAAACATTTTTTAAAAATGTTTATTTTAGATAGAGAGAGGGAGAGAAGGAGAGAGAGGCAGGGGCTGAGAGAGAAGGAGACAAAGAATCTGAAACAGGCTCCAGGCTCCGTGCTGTCAGCATAGAGCCTGACATGGGCTTGAACTCATGAACCACGAGATCACCACCTGAGCCAAAGTCAGACACTTAACCAACTAAGCCACCCAGGTGCCCCCAAATCTTTTTTTTTTAATGCTTATTTGAGAGAGAGAGAGAGAATGGGTACATGCGAGGTGGTAGGGGTAGAGAGAGAGAGAGAGAGGCAGAGAATCCCAAGTAGGCTCCTCACTTGTGGGGAATAAGTTTAGGAATTCCCTGAGCTTGCACAGATGGGTTAGCATGGCATAAAGAATTAGAAAGCCATAGGATGAACACACCCAAATGTGGGTAAACAAGATTAAGTAAACAAAATTAGATTCATGGGGCAAAGGCCCCCGGTATAGGACAAAGGTATAAGAATAGGAAATCTCAGGATGAAAACATCCAAGATGAGGTAAACAAGATTAGGTATTTAGGGTGGAAATGCCCCTCCTCCCCCCAACTTAGTACAATAGCAGAGAGCTGCTTTCACAGTAAGGAAGGACCAAAATAGGTAAACAGGAAAGCAGGACTTTAGACAGAGCAGAGCTAATTAACAAAAGAAAGTTGCCTTGTGTCTTGTTGACCTGGAGGTAACATGCTTTGTCTTTTTTGTCCCCAGGCCAGTTTAGGTAAACAAAGGTGGGGCCTCATGTCTGCTGTAAATAATCTTTGGCCCAGCTCCAGGATTCTGTTTTGTTTTGACCCAAACCCCTAACATTGCATAGCTTCAAAACCACCTTTTCCCTAAGCCCATGAGTTAATGTTCACGATTTCATTGTCTCTTTGTATACATCCATCATACTTGTAAGCTTTCTGATCCTAATAAAAGTGGAGCAAGGACACTTACTCAGGGTTCTTGTCTCCTCCTGGACATTAGCCTCTCTCGATTTTAATCCTGCGTCTAGCTCTCTTGCTGGACAAGAGAGAACTCCAGATGCAGAGTCTATGACACTCACTGTCAGTGCAGAGACCAATTTCATGAACCGTGAGATCCATGACCTGAGCTGAAATCAACAGTTGCATGCTTAACCGACTGAACCACACAGGCAACCCATGACCAAAATCTTAATTGGAGGTAAAGGAGGTTGTAGAAAAGGAGAAATTAAAAGGTAAGAAAAAAAATTAGTTGTGAGAATTTCATTTTATTCCCTAGTACTCAGGGTGAGCCATCATCCCCCAATCCAGCTCCTCTTTAACACATGTAAAATAGGCATTAACTTCCTTGGTGGTGCTGAGATACCCCTCACTGTTCTGGATCATTTCTATTCAGTACATAATCTCCAACCAGGATCACACTTTGCATCTAATTTCCCAAAGCAGGAAAACCTATTTCTTTCTTTTTCTTTTCTTTCTTTCTTTCTTTTTTTGGAGTAACAAAGAAATGAAGAGATAAGGATGAAGTGAATGAGTTGTAGGTGAAAGCAAAACAGATATCATCATAAGATGGTGTGGGATTTAGGAAATAACTACTTAGGCTTTCAAGACAAATTCTTTAGTCTGCTACATTTTAGAGATGTTTTTCAAAGCTTGTGAAGAATGAGGACATGAAGACCCCATATGATAGGAGGATGGCTTTGGCACTCCCTTTTCCCTCCAGTTTCTTCCCTGCACAGTCTCACAGTTAGACTCAGTCCAGTCCTTGAACTAGTCCAGACAAAGGCAGGGAGATATAAAGAGGATAAAGCCCATAATCTAGAGAAATTTAGACTGGAGTCACATCTTTACAAAATACCATAACTCGGGGGGCTTATGAGGATACCTGGGCCCCCAGGTTGTTCTTGAGAGGTTTTCAGACCCAGGAATAATTGCAGGTTCCCCTAGGGCTCCAAGACAGCCACTGCCCTTTGTCACCAGAGTATCATTTGACATTTAGGGTCCTTTCTGCTGCACCTCTCACAACTGAAACAGAGGTTTCCTGGCTAATGTCTGAGCTTGCTGTAGCTTTCGGATTCTGTTAAACCTCTCCAGTTCCATTTTGCAACAATCTCCACCCCATGACCACCCCTGGCTTTTCTACACTCCAGCTACTCAGTTTTTGCAACATCCCAAGCTCTTTCTCATCTCTGGGCCATCTTATGCACTGCTTCACAGTGCATATTTCCTTCCTCCATATTTGCCTCATAAATGTATGCTCCTCTCTCAGATCTGCAATTAAATGCCATTTGCAGGGGGAAGGTTTCCTTAACTGCTCTGATGGGTTCAGTTCTGTTATGTACTTCCGTCAGACTCCTTCGTAATATTTATTGGGTAATTCTTTAACATCTGTCCCTTTTCTAGACTGTCCATCAGCTTTGTTCCATGTGGCCAGGGCACATGGTTGTTGTTCTTGCTCAACATTGTAACCTTCGTACTTTGTACAGTACCTGGCACATAGCTACACAGTAAATGTTGACACTACCATTGTGCTGTGCTGCCCAGCTCCAGTGTTTGATGTCACATCTGCCCTGGGTCACTTTCTTACTTTACCTCCTACTCCTAACTAGGTCTTGGGTCAATCCTTTCTAGGTTTTGCATGAACTCAACACTATGATACTAATGTAGGTCTTGGATCAATCCCTTTTGCCTACTCTAGCTACCTAAGACCCTTATACCTTGAATGCAAAGAATAATGAGAAATAAAGTGTTTTTGAAGTCCTAGAAATCAAAATGTAAACCAAAAAACATTCCAAAACATAAAGTTGAAATGGGGGGAATTATCCCACTGAATTCTACTTCTGCGTCTTTGTTTAAAAAAAAAAAATCACTGTGGGCTGCTGCTTTAAAAGGTATATGCTTTGGGCACCTGGCTGGTTCAGTCAGTCCTTAAGCATCTGACTTCAGCTCAGGTCATGATCTCACAACTGGTGAGTACAAGCCCCACTTCTGGTGAACATGAGCCCTACTCTGGGTGAGCCCCACTTCTCTCTCTTTCCCTCCCTCCCTCTCTCTCTGCCCCTTGTGGGATTCTCTCTCTCTCTGCCCCTTGTTCACTTGCATCCTCTCTTTCCCTAATAAATAAATATATAAATAAATAAATGAAATGTATATGCCTTAATTAAATAACAAAAGTTAAAAGTTAAAGAAAAGAGAGAGAGCCAAAGTCCACCTAAACGTGAGCCATCTCTGCTAGAGACTAGTCTTTAAAAAATAACAAGAACAAGGATGAGGTCAAGCACAAAGCTCAGCAGGTGACCTGAGGCAGTTTGAAGGAAAGCAGAGACCATGCTTATGTCTAAATGGCTGATTGGAAGGGCTACCTTGGACTGCCTTATGGGTCATGACCAAAAGAACTACTTAATAGGAAAACAGTACCCAGACAAGCAAGGTGCTGCTCTCATTCCTTTTAAAAAATTGTTGATATCGTTTACTCCTAATTTTCCACCAGGGGGAAAAAACATAGCTGATAAAAGTAGCAGGGCATAAAGAGCTTTCCTTAATTATAAAGTTAATGTTTCCTTCAATAAAATTAAAGGGTGGAAGGAAATGAGGTTTGATGCTCAGTTAAACTGAAACCTGAAACCTTGAAACACTGGAGCAAGAACAAGAAGTATGCCTTCACAGGGATGGACACACACACACATACACACACACACACACACACACACAAACACACTTGGACATCAGGGAAGTTTCAGGAAAAGTTGTGTTAGCTTAAAGTCTGGGGAAGAAATAGGCAGAGAATATGTTGCCATTGCTCATAACTGAAAAGAAGCAAATGTGATTCTTAAACACTTAACTATTTGTATTCTCTTACATCTGGCTCTGGTTATAAAATCTCAAATACAATTTCAAAAGCAATTGCAGTTATTAATAAAAAAATTTACAATGATGCCATCATCATGATCTATGTTATACGATTGACTTGTTAGGGGTACAGAATTGTTTTATTATGGTCACTCACATCCGTCCAGTGAAAAATGCCCATTGGTAAGGTTTAAGATGAACTTGTACTAGGTTAAAGTCTATTCTAAAATGGGCCATATTGGACAAAAGATCTGGTATTCCTAGTATCATGTAATGATTTTTACTAACGTATTTTGAAGACAGGCATTGAGAAGAGAGTGCCATTTTGCCCATTCAACCATCAAAAGCCTTTATAAGTATGTACTAACTACAAGGCCTTAGGCTTTGAGTGATGTAAATATGAGTCAAACAGCTATTGATAGCAGGCACCTCACAACCTAGTACGAATATAAATATAGGCAAATTCAGAGTCCTTAAAAATGTGGATGATGGGAATTCATAGGAAGGAGAAATTATTTCCATGGAGGACATCTGAGGTGTGTCTGTGAGGACAGGTAAGGAGGAGATGCATGAATAGGCCGAGGAGGGCTATTTCCAGACATTAGAATGAGCAAAGTATGGAGAAGAACAGCCCAGACCATATCAAGGGTATGGAATTATGGTTAAACAAGTTTGGCCAGCACATAGGAGACACCAAGAAAACGGCACTGGGTATAGCTAGGAGATGGGGGCTGGGGTGTGGAATGCCGAGCTAAAGATTTTAGACTCTGCCTTTCCTTTGCAGAGGGAGATGGGTGGCAGTGGATGAACTCTGGAGTTGGGAAGACCTATTAGAGACCATGGTCATTGTTGAGATGGCATTAGAACCATGCAAGACCTGGCTTCAATCCAGGATTTGTATTTTTGAAATGAACAGGAAGGAGAAGTAGATAGGAGCCTCTGTTTGCATATGGGTCTCTCTCAGTAGCCTAGAAGGGAATTTGTTCAATATTAAGGTCAGAGGGACCAGAGTACCCTTTCAGACTCCTAGTCATTGGTTCCTCAACATTTCCCTCTGAATTCTGTTCTGGTTTGCGTCTCAAGGGCCACAGTGGTTTGTAATCATCCAAGAGATGGGATCACTAATTAAGTGGAAAGAAAAACAGCAAAAGATCAAGTCCATGCTGGAGGAGGAAATGCCCCATAGAGTAGAATTTTAAAGAAGCTACACAGGAAAGTCTTTTGGGGGGTGCGGTGTTTCCAGGATATTAGACATCCCTTTATGGTCTTGCCTGCAGGGATGTATGTCACAAGCTGTTCTGAGCAGTGGGGAGTCTGCAGTAGTGTTATTCTGCGGAGCAAGGCTGCATTTTCCAATTTAAAGCTAAGTTGCCCAGGAGCCAAGCTGTTTGTTTTTCAGTAGAGAAGACAGGAAGAGAGAGAGACAGAGACAGAGAGAGAGAAAATATAAATGTGTGTGGGTGAGAGAGAGACAGAGACAAAGACACAGAGACATGGAGAGATCCATGAGTTAAGATAGCAAATCTATCCTGAAAACAGCTTTCTGGAACAGAGTGGATTTATTTTTGTCATTAGATTTTCGATCCTTGGGCACCCTCAGAAATCACTGCCAGACGTCCCTATGCCCTCATGACAGGTTAATTAATTAGCTCTGTTGGACCCTGTTGGGTTCTCACAGGAGACAGGAAATAGAAACAAGAGGAATTCCCTTTCACCACGGGAGGTTTCAGAGGAGGATTAGCCAAAACTGGTGCAAGCCTTGGTTTGCCCACAGTCAGGAGAGGATTTGCACAGTCAGGGAAGGATCACATTTAATCAGTGACTGAACCAAACTTAGAATTTTGAATGAGTATAATAATAATGATAATATTGCCCACTAGTCTCCTTGATAAACCTCTGTTGAGGATTTATTTCTCCATGCCAGGCTTTATATAAGTAAATAGCTTTATAGTTTTACTTTTTACAATGAGCACTATAAGATTTCTGGAGTAATTTACATATGAGATGGAAGATACAGTGATCATTCTTTAATATCGTAGCCTGCCTGCCTCATCTAGCATTCCTGACCCCCCTTGCCCTGCATCTGCTTTTTCTTTTATCTATACCACCCATTACCTAACATATATCATTTATTTATTGTGTTTATTTATTATCTTTCCCCAACAGCCAGAATAGAAGTATCACAACTCCTTGCTTATTTTGTTCCCCAGTTGTACTCCAAGTGTGTTTTGGAAAGATGACATGAAATAATTACAACTAAGATAAAAACATGGTCTCTCTGGAGGAAAATCTCCCCTGCAGAAGGATCTTTGGATGCAGAGGAATGGGGAGGGTGGGTGGGAACC
>NW_027527939.1:392515-420689 GCF_008692635.1 Crocuta crocuta | reverse complement strand
TCCTTTTGTTGAAGGCAATAGCATATGGGAAGTTCCCAAGATGAGAGAAGGCACAGCCATATGGCTGGAACATAAAGAGCGTGGGCAAGGGGCCAGGTAGGGAGGTTAGGGAAGAGAAGGCCCAGATGATACAGGGTAGGCCATGTTAAAGACTTTGGAATTAGTTCTAAGATTAATAGTAAACTATTGAAAACATTTAAAAAATGTTTATTTTGAGAGAGAGAGAGAGAGAGAGACCAAAAGAGAAAGAGAGAGAATCCTAAGCAGGCTCCACGCTGTCAGCACAGATCCTAACATGGGACTCAATCTCATGAACCTGAACTGAAATCAAGAGTTGGATGTTTAACCCACTGAACCCCCAGGTGCCCCAACTACTGAAAGGCTTTAAGGGAGAAAGCTCTCAGACCCTGTTTTGCGTGCACGAAAGACTGTTCAGGGTACAGATGGTGGTTTGGAAGAACAGGACAAGAATGGATAGGGTGAAGGGCAGCTGAAATATCCGGCTATCATCTAGACAAGAGGAGAAGGTGGCTTGGATTAAGGCAAGGGCACTAGACACACACAGGCGAGTGAATTCAAAACAAAATTAGAAGAGCATCTAGGATTTAGTCATTGGTCAAAGTAGAAGTGACAAGAATGTTAAAATGTCGTTTCCTATTTATTCAAATCCCTCAAACTAAAATATTCATCTCTTGTGCCATCTCCAGTAGTGACGAACAACCTTCTGTTTACTCTCCCGTGAGATACCCTGCAGCCCACTCCTCAGTCTTTCCTCAGGAATCCTCCTGTGTCTTCTCAGCCTTCATGTGGCCCAGAATCAGACAGACTATTCTGGAAATTTCCTCACAAGAACTTCTTGTAAAATACCATGCTTAAAGAACAACAAAACCAGTATCTTACTATAAATGTATTTATTCTCTAAATAAGTTGGGATCCCAAAATATTAACAAATGCCCTTCCTTATTTTTTCTGCCTTTCCAACTCCTTCAAGGCACATACATATCCTCCTACATATCCTTCAAGGCACAATTCAATGTCAGCCTCTTCCAGGAAGCCTTCTTAGTTTAGTCAGTCAGCCATTCACAACACTCCTGCTTTGATCCACCAATAAGCCATGCATGTTTACTATCTGAGCATTTGTTTGGTGTTCAATCACAGGCAGCGCTAAATCATCATCGATGACAGGATGGAGCGAGGCAATCTCTCAGACCCCTTTTGTGTTCTCACTCTGTCTCTCAAACTCTAAAGTTCTCAGTTAACTTTCTGCTGCACCTGGGTTATCTTTATTCCAAATTATCAACTACAAGAGTGATCTGACTTGTAAGTCTTTGTGGCTCCCATAGTACCTGGCACAATGCCAAATAACAATACATGGTAACAGTTAGAGTTGTTCCAAAGAGAAGGTGGAAGGGGTGACTGAATTTGCCTTGCTCCACATCCGTCTCTTCTCACTTCCCCACCCTTTAGAGCAACACCTTGCGGAATCAAGCAGATAGCAAAAACTGGCCATGGTAGACTTCTTATGTCTTTAAAAGACCATCTACTTAAAGCATAGCCAATTCATTAATAGTTATACTAGAAAGAAAATGAATAAAATCAAACTATTAGTCCCCCTCCCCCCTTTATTGAGAGAGACAGAGAGCGCATGCACATGCGCGCATGTGAGTCAGGGACAGGCAGAGAGAGGAGAGAGAGATTGTGCAGAGCCCAATTTGGGGCTCAAACTCATGAATTGTGAGATCATGACCCAAGCTGAAATCAAGAGTCAGATGCTTAACTAATTGAGCCATCCAGGCACCCCCAAACTCTTAATCCAATTTTGGATCAGTAGTTTTCACCCTTCCATCTGCTAAAATTACGAAAAAACAAAAAACGCCAAAAAACAAAACAAGCCAATAACCCCAAACACAAAGTACTTTGAATTTTCTTTCCTTTTTCTCTGTTTTTAGTGGAACCATTTATAAAAGCATCAAAAGGCCAGCATAGAAGGGATGAGGGCAAAAGCAAAATACATAGGATTTACTTACCCATTTAGCACAACAACCCTGTGAAATAGATTCCATTATGAACTATATTTTGACAAGAGAATAGTTACAGAAAGTTTAAACAGAGTGCCCAGGATCACATAGGTGGCATCAAGGCTGAGATTTAGAATGTAGGTGTCTGACCCCACAGCCTGTGTACTTGGTCTATACATCAACTTCTTCTCCAGAAAAATGAAAAAGGAAACAAAGAGCTTAATCCACATCCCTGGTCCTCAGCCTTCTGGCTAATAGGAAGTTCACTCTCTGATGCACTGTTGCTTTTAAGAGTCCAGTAAGCACCCAGGGATTGTGGTTCCCTGATATAAGCCCTCAGGTTTTCCTATTTTTAAAAGATTTAAAATTTTTTTTAATGTTTTATTTATTTTTGATAGAGAGAGAGAGAGACAGTGTGAGCAGGGGAGGGTCAGAGAGAGAGGGGGTTACAGAATCCGAAGACAGGCTCCAGGCTCTGAGCTAGCTGTCAGCACAGAGCCCTACGCGGGGCTTGAACCTACGAACCGTGAGATTATGACCTGAGCCAAAGTCAGACGCTTAACCAGACTGAGCCACCCAGGTGCCCCTAAAAGATTTTTTAATGTTTATTTATTTATTTTTGAGAGAAAGAGAGAGACAGAGCACTAGTGGGGAGAGGCCGAGAGAGAGGGAGACATAGAATCTGAAGCAGGCTCCAGGCTCTGGGCTGTTAGCTCAGACCCTGATACAGAGCTCGAACTCATGAACCATGAGATCATGACCTCAGCCCAAGTCAGACGCTTAACCAACTGAGCCACCCAGGCACCCCTTAATTTTTTTTCAATATTTACTTATTTCTGATAGAGCACGAGTGGGGAAGGGATGTGGGGGAAAACAGAGGAACAGAAGCAGGCTCCACGCTGTCAGCACAGAGTCCTACATGGGGCTTGAACCCACAAACCATGAGATCATGACCTGATGCTCAACTGAGACACAGAGGCACCCACTTTTTCCTAATTTTAAAAGAACTTTCACAAGTTGTGAATCAAGACACATTCAGTGACTGTATTTGGAGGACCTCTCATCCTTTTCTCTATCCCACTGACACTCCCCATTTCATAAGACTATAAAATCATTCCAGGGATTTGATGTTATTTTGTGGCCCAATCTGGAATCGGTTAAGATAGCCCTGCAAAAAGCACCTGTTTGCTGACTGCCCATGCTGATACCTAAGCACAAATTTTGAGATGAAGTTAACACCTGTTCCAATGTTCTAACATATCCTCCTTTCTCTCTGTGCTCTGCTAGCTTGTAACCCACAGAGTCTGAACAGGTTCACTACCAACCTAACACATCAGCCTGATGATGCCACCAGAATGGCAGGATTTACTCCTGGTGTCGGCATCACTCTCATCTCATGAGTAAGTGTAACTTTACATCTAGATGAAGAAGCCCCAGCTCCATGGATGTGAGTGCTAGTTTTAGAGTCTGACAGGAATGGATCTGGACCCAGATCATGAATGGAACCAAGAAAGTAGATTACATCCTTGTGACTAGCTCTGTCTATTCTTTTGTACTGTTATGGGTGTATTGGGGTAATTGCTGTGAGGGGTAAATTACATGACATGTACAGTGTTCAGCATGTGCCAGGTATTCTGAAAACACTTGTTGAATGACAGTTTTCTGCTTAGCACTTACAGTTCCAGTTTCTATCTCTGTCCTCCAGTGTCCAGGCACCACTGATTAGGGGGAAGCCATACTACTCAGCTTAACAAGAAGGGACTGTTTGTAGAGAACATGAGCAATACTTATTAAACATTTTCCTTACTCATATAGAGAAAAAGATTATTAATTACTGAGCTGTGGCTAGTTCCCAGGACATCTAATTTGTTCACATCAATTTTCAGAGAAGCCTTACATTTGAATAGGAGTTGACTTCACATTTTTCCACTTCACAGAGAAACCACAGGCAGTCAGGTAGGTAGCAGTATACAGGCTACATCCCAGCTGCTGGGGCTTCAGAAGGAGGAAATGCATTCTTAAGATTGGAGGAGAAATGTGGATAATGAGATAAGGGGAGTGATGAACGAAACAGCAAGAAAAATTAAAAAGCACTTGTGGGTTCTGCTGGAAACCCTTAATTAACCACATTCTCCACAACACAGAGCTAGGGGCAACCAGGAAAATATAATACCCTGTAGAGCTTGGTGATGAGACAATGCTGGCAGTGTTAGGTCAAGCCCCAAAGATTCTAGAAGCNCAGAGCTAGGGGCAACCAGGAAAATATAATACCCTGTAGAGCTTGGTGATGAGACAATGCTGGCAAAGTGTTAGGTCAAGCCCCAAAGATTCTAGAAGACCCCAAAAGCAAAAATCCAAAGCCATGGTGAAGTTGAAGCTAGAATATCCTAAACTTAATAAACAAATGAATCCAGGGCATATTAAGTGGCTTAGTTGGTTAAGCATCTGGCTTTTGATTTTGGCTCAGGTCATGATCTCAAGGTTGGGTTCCTGAGGTCAAGCCCCATGTCAGGCTCCACAGTGGGTAGAGAGCCAACTTAAAATTCTCTCCCCCTACCTCTGCCCCTCCCCTGCATGCACACACACTCTCTCAAATACACTTAAAAAATATTTAAAATTAAAAAAAATTAACAAATGAATCCAATTCTTTCAAGTTTAGCACATTGGGCTAAGGACTTTGCCACCACAGCTCTAGAAGAGGGGAAGAGACAAGTGCAGAACTGTGTACCTATGTTGTTAGTACAAAACTCTGAAGTTCCTCCTGAAATAAGTCAAGCCAGCCACAAACTTATTTGCTTTGCTCCCCTGGAAGCCAGGTACCTTTGTCACTGATCTGTGGATGGGCCCAAACAGTTTCTAACCAAAGCATTTTATTTAATGCCTTTATATTAGCACATCTGGGTGCAATCCAAAATCTTATAACAACTTCGTGTTAGCACAAAGGCAAGGCAGAAGATATTCCTGCTGCTGGGGGCAGAGAAAACTCTGTCAGCCTGTGTTTAATCATATAGATACACCTGGCTGAAAAATGAAAATTGCAACCAACAGAAAGATTGTTTACTGGGTACCCAGTACATTATGATTCAACATGGATTAACTGGTTACATCCTCATTCCAGTTCCTTAAGGAAGATATTCTTTTAACCTCATTTTATAGTCATGGATACTGAGACTTAAAGAAGGTAAGTAACTTGCCTCAGGATGGTTACAAGGCTCACAGGTACTAAAGCTAGGACATAAACTAGGTCCACTGGGCTCCATGCCACCATGTTAATTCCCCATCCAACACAATGCTTACCCAAGACAGGCAGGCTACTGCTATTATAGGAAAGTAAATATTTACGGTAATAAACTATTTACCCTAAACAATTAGTATGAATTAAATGTTCATAATAATGGGGTTTCAGGCTAGGAAGCTATCTCTTGAGCTATCTAGTCAAAGGACCCATTCTATACTTAAAGTTTCAGAAAAGGATTTCTATACAGTTTCAAAATAAGGTAATCATTTCCCAGAGAGACACAATACAGTCTTGGCATCTGGGAAAATCCCTTTATCACACACTCTTTTCTTCCATTCATAAGTAACTTATATTTTTGAATGTGAAGGGGGAATTTGCCACGCCAAAACATGTTTGTTTGTTTGTTTGTTTGTTTTTTGGCATAAGGATTCTTTTGAGCTGGGTATTCTCAAAAAACAGTAGACATGGGAGAAGATTTGAAGACTAAGCATAAGTTACCCTTTTGTAAAGGAAATTTACATTTATAATGTAAAGGTTTGTAAAGGTCTCTCTGTCTCTCTCTCTAGCAGGAAGAGAAGGAAGACTAAATTTATAGAAACTCTTATCAATGGAGAAGACAATGACTTAAAAGTGCTTAACAACTTTACCCTTGTTTCCTGAGGTTTTCCTGGTTACCTCCCATAATTGCTCCCTTCCCCCACCTGCTAGCTCTTTCTTTTGTTTTTAGCTGGAGATGGGTATTTAAGGTGGTGGCTTGGGGTGCCTGGGTGGCTCAGTCAGTTGAGCGCCTGACTTTGGCTCAAGTCATGATTTCACAGTTCTTGAGTTTGAGCCCCGCATGGGGCTCTGTGAAACATCTTGGAGCCTGGAGGCTGCTTTGGATTCTGTTTCTCACTGTCTCTCTGCCCTTCCCCTGCTTGTGCTCTTCCTCTGTCTCTCTCTCTCTCTCTTAAAAATAAACAAATACTAAAACAGTTAAGGGGGGGGCTTGGGCCATTTCAGGGAGTTCTGTTTTCCTGAGTCTCTCCCATGTATACAGAAGGTATACAGGTTATTAAACTTCTGTTTTTTTCCTGTTAATCTTTTATTATGGTGGGGGCAGGTGGGAAGGGATGTCTAGCCAAGAACCTAGAAAGATAGAGGGGCATTATTTTTCCTCCTTTATAGATGCTTCCCATGTGCTAGGCCATGCTAAGTTCTCCAGCATTGCCTAAGAATTCCCATGATCATGTAAGTCAGGCACTATTAATATCCCCATTTTATAGATAAGGAAATTGAGGTTTATTTTTTTTTATTTTTGTTTTTGAGAGAGAGACAGAAAGAGGGCACAAGTGAGTAAGGGGGGGTGGTGGTGGTGAAAGGGGGCTCACCTGAAGCGGGGCTCAAGCTCACCCGATGTGGGACTCAAACTCACAAACCGTGAGATCATGACCTGAGCTGAAGTCAGATGTGTAATGACTGAGACACCTAGGTACCCTAGGAAATTGAGGTTTAGAATGTTTGCATAACTTGTCAGGGATCACACAAGTGAGCCTTAGAGCAAGGACATAACCACAGTGATCTTCAAGGTACATGGACACATAGTAAAATATAATAAGTAAACCTGATAAGTTATTACTATTCTTTGGTTTGACATCAGTGGACAATTGTGCTTATTTGTAAGTTTGTGGAAAAGTTATCTAATAAAAATAGTTTCTTTAATCTAAGGCATGCCCAAATCTTTCTCTTTGATTTCCCAGAGTCAGAACATCTTGGGGCAACTGAGGTAACATGCTAACTACCATGTATTGAGCCTATATTTGAACATCTGTAATGAAAGAAAACACTCTTAGAGCTTATTCCATTTGTGGGCAATGCTGAGGATCAGAAAATCATACTTATATGTAGCTGATGATGCAATTTAGTTAGAAACCTCCCACTTGTATCTCTTATAGGTCAAGGACAAAAAATCATGCTGATGAAGTGACATTACCAAAAACAAAGTGGTTCAATGCTATTCATCTAAACGCAAGTGATCTTGAAGGAAATTGAGAGACATTCTTTTTCAAGGACTGCTTTAATAGCTGAAGGGGAATGTTTTATATCCAGTCAACCATTCAGCTACAGACAACCTGTCACAGTAAAGTGGTTAAAATTTTTTAAAAAGATATTTCAATGACACTTTGAAAGCATATAAGAGGTTAGGGTGAATAAGGAAGTTACGGACTTTTTTTTTTTTTTTTTTTAGAAATCACATTTGCATTTAACTTGAAATTTTTTTTCCAGTCCTATGATTTCTGCATAAATATTTATGGAATCCTATTGGCTAATTAGATTATAAGCTTTTTATCCCGGAACTGGTCCAATTTTATGCTCTCCATGAAACCTGGGCTCTTTGCTAATTTTGGTTTGGTCCATGTTAAATAAGTAATTGTTTCAACAGCCTTAAAGGCTATGTTTTAAATTCTCACTTTTGTTATGCATACTGCATCATAGAATTTATAATCCTTATTTTTGGACAAAAGTTTGAAGACTCCAATCCTGTGATAAAATGAATTTCTTATGTGAAAGCTTTTATTCTGATCAAAAAGTAAGACAGTACAAAATGTACCCAAAACAAAGAGCAAAAAAACACAAATCAGTACTTGGTATCATCAGCCAGGCAGTCTTTTCCACAAGACTGGTCCCTACAACCACCCTGGGATGTGGAGATAACCATTCTATTTTACCATGAAAGAGACCAAGAAATACAGAGACTAAGTAACCTATTCAGTATCTCATAATAGCTAAGCAAAAGTAGTTTCCCATCCAGGTCCTCAGATGCAACAGCACTTCATTAGTTACAGAGGAAGGCTAGCTCACAACTACCCAGAGGGGAATAAACCATTCTGTCCTTGTTCTGCCCATTTCTAGAAGGCTCAATCTCTCCCCATATAGGAACTTTAGGAACCTCACAGGTGCCCTGGAGGCCTTTCAACTTCCATTTAGCATTACCTTGAAGGATAACAAGTTGGAAAGAGGGTACTATCACTACCACCAGATTTTTCTTGGTACATTTGTTCTGGTACCATCATGTTCATGTCACAGTATGCAAAATAATTCTCTATGAAATTCTCTTAGTCTTGAGGGTCTAGCTCTCAATCCCCAGAAAGGAAGATGGAAAGGCTCAACTATCAACACACAGCTTAGAACATGATGGCCATTCAAGTCAGCTCAGTCCTTAACAATGCCCTCCTCCCATCATAGAGGAGTTCCACACAATATTCCCCATGAACTTGTTCATGGTAGTGGTCACTTACTCATCCTCACCCCCCTGAACTCTTTGCTCTTTTGCACTGCATTGCAGACTCATCAACCTCTTCCTGTCTGTCTCTCTTTCAGCCTTTCTTTTCTGTTCCACAAGCCATTATTTTTTCACAGAAACTTAAAAAATATATAAAGTATCATATGTGCTGAGGTCAAATACAACTGTGAGCTTATGACCCCCACAGCAGACTCCCAGTTCACCCTTCCTCACCATCATGTCCCTCCTACTCAGAGGCAATCACTTTTAGTAACCAGAGTCACACATTAAAGGGAAAATAAACTGATCAGTGTCATTATTTATGGAGGGGGAAATAAGTCCTTTTCAGTTTGGTCAAAATCCTGGAAGAAGTCCATCCAGAAAAAACTTATGTTAGCACAGCCTGAACTACCACTCAAGTCTTTCACACCAAGACAAAATAGGAGGAATATCAAATCAATGCCTATATTTAAGTTTTTATAATAAGACAGCCTAAATATTGCGTGACTTATATTGAGGATATGAATTCTGTGGAGGGGGGTGGTTAATGCCTTTAATTTCATTCCTCATTAGTGATTTTGGATTTCTGTGTACTTAGCTCTATAAACTTGATTTTTCACAGTGTAATTCTACTTCCAGGTTTTCTTAACAAAATAAATTATGAAAAGACAAAGAAGACCTTTTACTTCTATTGAAAATGGAATCAGGCATCGTCAAGATTTTCAATTATATATGTAAGAGGGGGTAAATGAGGGTTTTATCTTATAGATTCCTATTTAGATATATTTTTAACTCTTAAGTTGAGGATATATGTCAAAGATAGGAACCAAGTTTAGCACACACACACATATTGCATGAAAGGCAATGGAAGGTCCATTCAATCCCATGCTTCCGTTCACTCAGCAGGAGAGTCTTTCTTCCAAGAGAAAGAAGCTGGTCCTGTCCAGCACATGTGCTGTGAGCCTTCTTGCTTCAACTGACCTAGTTGAACTCCAACTCTGCAGTACCTACAACATCCGTTTACTGGGGACATTTTACTTGAAGCAGAGAATAACGACTCAGCTACCTATAATGCAAGCTGGAAGTATTGGGAAATTAAAATTCCTGGCCCCTTGACCTTTTACCTTACCTCTGCTTCAAGGACTTCCTGTGGTACCCTAGATTTTTGCTGCAGTGTCATTTACAGCTGGACATTCTTTACATTAGAATCTGACTTTGTTCTTTGGGAGTAGAGCTCCCAGATGTTTTTGATCATCAGCTAGGTTTGAAAACCACTGCTTTCTCCAAAATCAAAGTTATTTTAATATAAACATATTGGCTATATTTCTAGGTTAGTGCAAGATGAATGGGGTGGTGACTATCAACATCAATGCCTTGAAACTACAATCAGAACCTTTCAATACTCTGCAGGGTGCTGTTTACTCATCACCTACTAGATTCCTGACCTGTGTGCTGAGGATACAAAGATGAATAATAATCATCCCAGTCCTGGAGGAGCTTTGGCTGAAGGGGAGGCAGATAGGCAAACAGATAAATCACAACACAATATGAAATATGCTATTAAAACATTTTTATCACGTCATAATAGCACACATTGTTAAGAGTGTTTTTTATGTTTGACTCAATGACTTTATCGTTGAGTTCCTTATCTCCAGGCTTTATTTTACTCACCAATCCATCCTTAAGACTGCTGCCCAACGCTCTTTCTGCAATAAGTGGGACTATGTCAACGTTAGGCTTATCAGTGCATAAAGAATAAAGTTTAAGCTTCTAGAGGTGTCTTTAAAGGACCTTTGTTATCTTAAAGGTTATTGCTTGCCATTCAGAATCACTGACAGTTTTCTGCAAATACTAGGCAGTGGTTCTTTGTTTTTTTTGAAATCCAGCTATTTGCTCTGTCTGGAAAGCCTTACTCTCTCTTAACCTGCCCACTGACAGCCTATTCATTCACTAACACCTCCACAGGGTGTCCCCTATGTGTATTTCCCAAATTCTACAAGACAGAATTAATCAGTAAGTGTTTGGCATGACTACTGTTCCTTGTACATAACTCTTCCATCATGTGTGTCACACCAAATTCTCTTTGTCTATTTTGGTAGTTATTTCTATTACTAGATGGCAAACCCATCCACCCAAACAAACTCAGAGCCCCCATCAAATGCTAATAGTAAGGCCTGTCTACCATTTTTAAGCACTTTATGTGCTTATAATTAGTTTACCATTATGTTTTGAATTCCCACCTTCCCTTCTAAATTTTTTTTTTTTAATGTTTTATTCATTCTTTTAGGAGAGAGAGAGAGACAGCGTGAGCAGGGGAGGGTCAGAGAGAGAGGGAGTCACAGGCTGAAACAGGCTCCAGGCTCTGAGCTGGCAGTCAGCACAGAGCCCGACGCGGGGCTCGAACCCACGAACCGCGAGATCATGACCTAAGCGAAAGTCGGACGCTTAACCGACTAAGCCACCCAGGCGCCCCTCCCACCTTCCCTTCTAAGCTATATGTCCCACGAGGGCAAGATCAGTGTCCGTTTTGTTCACTGCTATAACCCTAGTACCAAGCATTGTGTTTATTGGATGAAGTGTTCAATAAATATTTGTGGGCTAACTGGCTTACTCCTTGAAAACGGGGCCCATGCTTCAGTCATCTTCTTAACCCAGTTCATAATAGTATCCAGAAAAGACATCAATAAATGTTAAACTGAATGTCAGTCATACTACCTAAACAGCACGGAAAATAAGCAAATAGAGTGTTTCCTGACAGTTAGGAAACCTCATTATTTTGGCATAATTTTACATTTCTGCCTGTTCATCATTAGTTTGGAAATATCAAATCAAGAAGTCCAGTAGTGAGTTAAATGGGGTTGGCAAGCAGATCGCTTTTGTTGTGCCATTGTAAATACATTTGTAGTAGATGTTTAAGTTTTGTTTTGGGAAAGATTCTGAAGCCATGTGTGATCTCACTGTAAGGTGGTCAAAGATGAATTAGCACTCAATCCTGGACTCAGCAAGAAAGGAGAGCAGCACATGTGCTACATCGTTGCCATCCCTCTGTAAACCAAGCAGGGAGCTGACAATTAGTATAGACAGACGAGAGGCTTCACTGGTCCATGGTCAAGCATTCATCCACAGTGTCCGGGAACCTGACAATTAGCTGGTAAGGATGTTGCTCTGCTATGCGGTCTGGCTGTACAATACGTTAAAGGAACAAGTCCTTAACTCTTATTTCTCCAATAGTTAATACGTTCCTTTGATTAAAGAACACGGACATATTTTCCTTTTAAAATAAGTACAAGTATTTGAAACAAAATAAATAAAAAGATCTTTGGGTATTCTAGCCAGTACATTTCTTAGGATGTCTCAGATGCATATAAATCCTGTTCTACAATGAATATTACCCACATCACCTCCTACTTAAATACAGCCTTATATTCTTAAAGTTGTTCCACAGCCATTATTCTATCTGAGAAGGGTTCCAAAGAATTACACAGCCCAGCTCATAATGGTAACAAATACCTATTACTTTGATATTATCCTTTTTAAAATTTATTTTAGAGGGGCACCTGGGTGGTTCAGTTGGTTAAGCATCCGACTTTGGTTCAGTTCATGAACTTACTTTCATGAGTTCAAGCCCTGCGTTGGGCTTTGTGCTGACAGCTCAGAGCTTGGAGGCTGCTTCAGATTCTGTGTGCGTGTGTGTGTGTGTGTGTGTGTGTGTGTGTATCTCTGCCCCTCCCCTACTCACACTTTGTCTCTCTCTCTCAAAAATAAAGATTTTTAAAAAATAAAATTTATTTTAGAGAGAAAAGAGAGAGAGAATGAACTGGGGAGAGGAGGAGAGAGAAACTCTTAATCAGGTTCCATGCTCAGCATGGAGCCTGATATGGGGCTCAATCCCACGACCCTGGGATCATGACCTGAGCCAAAAATCAAGAGTTGGACGCTCAACCAAATGAGCCACTTCGGTACCCCTGATGTTATGTGATTCATAGAATATTTTCTATTAACCACACATGGCTCTCTTTTCATCTGATTTGACCTTTCAAAACATACCATGTGGATCTTTGCTCAAAGATACAAAGGTATTTACATTTTACTCTATTCTCTCTAATACTACACATAAAAAAAAGCTATTAAAGAAAAAAAATCCATTTAGTTGGAAATGGCAATCCTGTGTCAACTATGAAGCATAGCTGACCAATACTATGAAATCCTCAGAACTCAAGTGGGAAGCAAACTGTACCAAGAACAAGAGCCATTGCCCTTAAGGTCTGTTGAAAAGTTATTTTGTTTGAAACAATGAGCTCTAGGGGTACAGGCAGGTCATAAAAAAAAAAAAGCAGATTATTCCCTACAGATCTGTAGGCATGGGGATCATAAGAGGAACCAAAGGCGAGTGGCTCTTGCAATGGTATCCACCAATGAGGTGAAAGAGATGGTCAGAAGGACAAGGTGAGATGCACAGGAGGCAGTAGTCCTCGGGTCATGACTACGACAACCTCTGATGTACAGGTTTTGCTGAGAACCATAACAGCTTTCTGAATGACAAAAATAGAAGTCCAGTGCTTGAGTTTAAGATAAACACAAAACAGATTTTGTAAAAATATGTTAGAGACAACAAAGCTCAACCAACACCTGTGGAATATTTCAGCTTCATAGCTTTCACTCCACTCTGAAATATTCTTCTGAAACTAGTGGCCTAAGTCAAGGATAACCAAAAATAAAAAAGGCACCATCTTGTAGTCTATGCATAAAAGCTACAAAATCAAAGCAAGCAAATCAGACAAAACCAAAACCCCACAAAACAAAAAACTGGATTAAAACCATTTAACAGAGAAAGAATGACCCAATAAGAAAGGAAGGATTCAGACAAATAAATCTCAATAGATGTGTAAATATCATGGAGAGCTGTAGAAAGAGCTCAAAGAAGAGACACGGGATATCAAATAGGTGATTATTATTGAGAATAGAGTAGGTAAAAAGAATTGGCAACACTCCAGAAAGAAATGAAAAGGAAAAATAAAAGGATGGCAAATGACAGCTTTATTAAAAGCACAAATAGGGTGAGTGGTGGCGAGCTGCCGTGAGTCCAGGGGAAAGGAAAGAAAAGCTGAGATTGCTCATAGAACCGTCCCTGGAGAAGAGAAAAAGCCTCAGCTTGGAAAGACAGTGTTTTCTAGCTCTGGCTGGGGTGCTGACTTTAAACTAGCTGCCCTGGTCCCAGGAGGAGCCAGGAAAAACTGAACTGCCCTGCATCCGGCACCATTCATGACGGCGGCGGCCCGGTGAACCGGCAGCAACGCCTGTGGCAGCGGTNCCTGGTGAAAAGGTGGCTGCATGAGTGAAAGTTGCCTGCTGAAGCGGGACGGCCGGTAAAGCAGTAGCGGCGGGGTGAGACGACGCGGACTCTGTGGACCTGAAGTTGCTACGATCCCCAGACACACTAGGGTTGTACTGCTGCTGGACCCCCGGTGGATCAGAGGCTGCGGCACTTCCCCCACCCTACACTCAACCCCCGGCAACAGGGAAGCAGCGACCAGTGGAACTGTTAATGGCGGTCTAACAAAGCCTCTCAGGAGTAATCAGACTCGGTAGTTTCTCTTGTTAACACCACCATCTTTCTCTCACCTCTCCAACCATATTCCACCCTTTAGCTCTTTGAAAAAAGCTTCTTATCCCTTCTGCCTGTTCATTCTATTTCCAATTTTGCCTCATCTCCACCCTATCATCTCTCTCTTTCTCTGTGCTCTTCAACCAGCACTGCGTACACCCAGCTATTTAANCAACCCCCGGCAACAGGGAAGCAGCGACCAGTGGAACTGTTAATGGCGGTCTAACAAAGCCTCTCAGGAGTAATCAGACTCGGTAGTTTCTCTTGTTAACACCACCATCTTTCTCTCACCTCTCCAACCATATTCCACCCTTTAGCTCTTTGAAAAAAGCTTCTTATCCCTTCTGCCTGTTCATTCTATTTCCAATTTTGCCTCATCCCCGCCCTGTCTTCTCTCTCTTTCTCTATGCTCTTCAACCAGCACTGCATACACCCGGCTATTTAATTGTACCTGGGAAATCTGGTTATATGCTTTAAACCAATCTTTGTCTATCGGTTTTCTTCATTCTTCCTTTTCTTTTCTTCTTTTTGACTTTTTAATGTGTTTTTATTTTCTATCATTTGCCTTCCCTCCTCCATCTTTTCTCATTACTTTTTAGTTTTCCCTCTCGGTTAGCGTGATTGTTGGATTTGTCTGTGCGTTTGTGTCCCTCTGCTCCCTGTGTGTTTGTCTGTATGTTTTCTTCTCCAGGGCTACCTCAAGAAACAAGCCAAAGTACACATGGTAGAGAGTCCCAAATACCACTACGAGTAGGAAAATAAAATAACCAAGGTCTCAACAAGAGAGACCAAGAGATACCATTCAAAGAACACTTTCTGAGAGGATAGGCCCTGGACAAAGAGTCTTCTTGGGTACAGCAGCGCTCACAGGTGCAGAGAGCATAACAAGTCTTTAAATCTAACAAGAGAAAGAAAGCTAACCAAAATGATGAAACGAAAGAGCTCTCCTCCAAAGAAACTCCAAGAAGAATTGACAGCTAATGAACTGCTCAAAAACAGATATAGGCAGCATAACTGAACAAGATTTTAAAACAATAATCGTAAAATTAATAGCTGGGCTTGCAAAAAGCATAGAGGACATCGAAAACTATGGCTACAAAGAACATGGAGAACAAAACNGAATGGGAAAAGATAGTTGCAAATGACATATCAGATAAAGGGTTAATATCCAAAATCTATAAGGTAGTCACCAAATTCCAAAAAACAAACAACCCAGCGAAGCAATGGGCAGAAGATATGAACAGACACTTCTCCAAAGAGGACATCCAGATGGCCAACAGACACATGAAACGATGCTCAGCATCCCTCCTCATCAGGGAAATACAAATCAAAACCACACTGAGATACCACCTCACGCCAGTCAAAGTGGCCAAAATGAGCAAATGAGAAGACTCTAGATGCTGGCGAGGATGTGGAGAAATGGCTACCCTCCTACACTGTTGGTGGGAATGTAAACTGGTACAGCCCCTCTGGAAAACAGTGTGGAGGTTGCTCAAAAAGTTAATAGTCGAACTCCCCTATCACCCAGCAATAGCACTGCTAGGGATTTACCCCAGGGATACAGGAGTGCTGATTCATAGGGTACATGTGCCCCAATGTTCATAGCAGCACTCTCAACAATAGCCAAAACATGGAAAGAGCCTAAGTGTCCATCAACAGACGAATGGATCAGGAAGCTGTGGTTTATCTATACAATGGAATACTACATGGCAACGAGAAAGAATGAAATCTGGCTATTTGTAGCAACATGGATGGACCTTGAGGGTGTTATGCTGAGCGAAATAAGTCAGGCTGAGAAGGACAGATACCATATGTTTGCACGTATAGGTGGATTAGGAGGAACTTAACAGAGGACCAAGGGGGAGAAGAAGGGGGAAATAGTGGGGGAGAGGGAGAGAGGCAAACCATAAAAGACTCTTGAATACTGAGAACAAAATGAGGACTGATGGATGTGGGGGTGGGGTGAGGGGGGTGATGTGCATGGAGGAGGGCACTTGTGGGGATGAGCACTGGGTGTTATATGGAAACCAACTTGACAATAAACTATTTGTAAAAAAAAAAAAAGCACAAATAGAAAATAAACACAGTTGAAAAACAGAGCCAGAAATATAGTGGAGAGGCTAGAAATAAGAGTTAAGAAAGAACGAAGATACTAACGTGACTGTAGGAAGATGACAGATGTAATGCAAAGGACATCTGATACACCTATAGTTGGTATTCCTAAAAAAGAGTACAGGAAAAAAATGGAATAAAAATAGTCAAAGATATAACAGAAGAAACAATCTTGGATTAAAGGTTTGAAACTGGAGATAAAAAAGACACACCCTTTCCTAAGAAAGCCTGATAAAGTATTAGTGAAGCTGCTGAACTCCAAAAAGTCCTACAGATATCCAGCTATGAAAACGAAAATTAAAAAATTATGTTGACCTCTCACTTCTTTCTAGCAACTTTAAATAAGCAATAAGTGAAATAATATGAATTCTAAAGAGAAAATGTGACCTAAGAATTTCATAACCACCACAATTCTTTTCATTTTCCTAGTTGCCTTTAGTGCAAGGCAGGTGGGGACTCACTGTGGAGAAAGCAAGGCCATCATGGGTCTAAGATAGGATACACAAAAAGGTATCCCCAGACAAGCAGAAGGCTGTTTGGCCTTACAGAACTCCAAAATTCTCATTATAAGTCAGGAAGTGTATGAAATGGTAACGGTTAGGAGTCAGGTCAAGGTTTTTTTGTTGTTTTCATTTTTTTAAAGACTAAGCTCTCAAGAAATTTTAATTTGCTTATTTACTCATTCATTTATTGAAATATTTGTGGAGTCCTTGTTATATTACAGTGTTTATGCTTTACACACTTATTTCTGGATATATATACATATATTTTAAAATTATTTATTTTGAGAGAGATAAAGTACGTATGTAAATGAGCAGGAGAAGAGAGAGAGAGAGGGAGAGAGAGAATTCCAAGCAGGCTCCACACTGTCAGCACAGAGTCCAACGCAGGGCTCAAGCTCAAAAACTGGGAGATAGTGACCTGAAATGAAATCAAGAATCTGATGTTTAACTGACGGAGACACTCTATTGCCCCAGTGTAGATATACTTCTTTTAAAGACGAACTCTAACTAACGTTTCACTATTATCTCAGAAATAGGGAGGAAACGTGCAAAGCAACATGTCAACTGGTTATACTTCTGTGAAGCAAATTCCTGGAAGAATATATGATACAAGTATTATGATTACCCAAATATTCCCAATACAAATTTTAAAATGTAAATGTAAAGGTCTTTAAAAGACTTTTCAATACAACGTGATGGGAATTCAGTGGTGGGAGATAATCACTTCAGGCAGAAGGTTTTTGTGGTAGCTGACACTTGAGCCAGACTTTGAGTTACAGATACATTTGGACATTTGGGGATGAAGACAGAATGACTGCCAAACACAGGGAATTGTGGAGATGAAGGCACAGAAGTGGAGAAAGTTCTGGATATGTCCTGGGATATAGAATGTTGGGTAGGACATCTAGAAAGTAAGGTAGGATGAGTCTCTGTGGGACCCAATGGACGGCTGGATGAAGGAGGTGGAGTTTCCTTCTGTGATCAGAGAGATGCTATTTAGCCCACATACAGCAAAACCAACATTGTGTTTAGAGAAGATTAATCTGGCAGAAAAATCTATGAGTAATAGAGGCCACAGGCCGAGAGCCATTTACAAGGCTGATTGAGGGTTTAGCAAAAGACTGAGAGGGCTTGGCTTGACATAACAGAAGTAGAAAAGGGGAGCTGGAAAGAATCCATTCCAGAGTAGAAGCAGCAGAGAACTGACTTTGGCAAATAGCTAAAAACGAAATGACTGAGGCAAAGCAGGGGTGGAGGGGTGGAATCCTGCCTCCTTGCTGCTAGCAAGTTCCTCATTCTTTAAGGGCTTTTTAGCATTGTCGATGCAAGCAGTTTCTTTGATGAGGCAAGTGAGCCCAGGGCAGAGCTGAAAGCCAGATAACCAGGAGCACCTGAATGTCTTCTCATCTAGAGCATAGTTCTTAGGCAGTGAAACACAGGAGCGGAGAAAAGATCAGGGGCATTTACTGTCTGAGGGCCCAAGGGAGGTCCCTGATGAGAGAGAATGGAAGACACACTACCCCCTCCAAGGGAGAGACACCAGGCAGCTGGGACTGTACCCAGTCCACTCCAAGCAGAGGTCAATTGGAGATTTCAAGGTGGGTTGGTGCACATGTGTAGAACCTCTCTTAACACCCACCGTCAGGTTAATAGGCATCCAAATCCGACTGTGGAATGTTCTGAGCCAGTAAAAAGATGATGCTTCAGATTTGGTCATCTTAAAAATGGGCTTTAGGGTCAAAACATATCTGGGCTTAAATTCCATTTCTGCCATTTACTGAGGCAAGGGATTTAACTTCCCAGAGCCAGGCTTGGATATTAATGTCTTACGGTGGGGATTTCATGAGGTAATGAGTGGATAACAAGGAGGCTGAGCCACAAACGCTAGGCAAATGGGCGCCTGGTACCCCTCACCCCACAGTCCCAGTGTACCTGTTGTACCAGCTGCTGGTTTCCTGCAAAATCACCACCAGTTTCTGAAGCTCTATCTTCTGTCTGCTCCCCTGTGTCCTCCTTCCCCCTTGCCTTCCCTGGAACGTCTCTCTTTTTGTCCTGTTTCCTGGGAATTTGGGCTCGTCTCTTCTTCCTCAATTTTGCTTTTCATTCAGGTCTTAGTAGTAGAGTGTTGTTGTCCTTATTCTTCTTCCTATTCTGCTCCTCCCCTCTCAGTAGTTAGAACTAAAAAGACTCAGAAGGAAGCAAAAAGGTGCTTAGTACAAAACTCCTCTCCTCCTTGATTTGTAGATATTTTACCCCAGTATTATGAGGAAACGGGTGCCAAAAGTGACTATTTCTCGAAAACCCACCCAAAGACAGAAAACTGTGGTAATTCCCACAGAAAGCCCTCACTGTGGATGAATACAAGCTATTCCTCACAAATTATAAATATACAGACATTGGAAATATACTAGACCACTAGGCACTGGGGAAGATTCTGCTTGGAGCCACAGAGAACAACTTTTGAGTGAAGTTCACATGAGGTCATTGAACCAACTGGTAGGTAATCCCAAGCACAGCACCTCTTTTGTGGGATGAGGAAGGAAGCCACTCCCAGCCACACAGACAGCGTCCATTTTGATCTAAAGGTATCAGGTGGCTGGACTGTGACCACACTGTGTCAGAACAACTGAAGCCCAACAGCTTGATCTTACAACATCCAGTCCTTTCTTAAGCAACATAAATCAGAAGCAGAAGTCTTTGTAAAAACTCTTAATGCCTTGTGGAACTGAAACAAGGCTTGAAAAATCACAAAACATCAATGTCAACAAACAAAGCATCTCTGTCTCCTCCACATGCTAATGTGTTTTGGCAGCATTTTAAGTTTCTTGGAGGCAGAGACCTTTCCTGCTGACCCTGGGTCTGCCATCACCGGGGGCTCAGGGCTCAAACAAATATGCTGGTTTGGGGGAGTGAAGGATTTTGTTGATGGCTCTCCCAGCCCCTTCTAGGGTGTAAAGGAACTCATTCCTTCTGAACCTCAGGTTTGGAAACGCTCACCAGGTTATTTAGCTATACTTTTACTGGCAATGCTCCCCTGGTTTTTAAAATTCCCAGGCAATTCAAGAGAAGACAGGACATGGAACACTGTCCCTTTCTGCATAATTAACATATCTCTCCTCCTTAATTGGTCTGGGTTGGTGGATGGGATAGCTGGGGGGTTCCTGTGAGGGACTTTCTCTTTCTGCCCCATGGGCTCCTGTCCAGCAAGACTTAACACTGGCACATCATCAGGTATTCTTCCTACTCCTCTATTCATGACTCTGCCCTAAGGGGGCTTCTCTGACCACCCTCAGAATCCAGGAACCTAACTAGTCATTTGTCAATAAACGATTATTAAGGATCTGTAATGTGCCACACCCTGTGCTTGTCACTGGGATAGAGATGAATAAACCGCAGTTCCTCAAAGCAAGGGACAAAGAATTATGTTATGCTGTGAGAAATCAAGAGGTATAAAGACAATGCTATGGGAGCTCAGAGGAAGCAGTAATTAATTTTTCCCAAATGGTGGGAAGAGGGAAGGATAGCAAGAGAATGGTTGTGTGTAGGCAGAGACTCAAAGGAAAAGGATGCTATTGTGGAGAGAAAGGAAGAGTATTCAAGGCAAAGGAAACAGCATGAACAGACATAACCGATGAGAAGGTACTTGGCATGTTGAAAATGCTGCAGGTAGTTTGATTGGCTAGAACACTATGTAAGTATTTCATGAGAGGGTAGAAAAATGAAATTAGAAATAGGCTGGCTTAGTTTAGGAAGGAGTTTGAAGCACATTGTTCTTCAGGGCAATGGTGTTCAAAGTGTGGTCTCCAGACCATCAGCATCAACTGGAAACTCGTTAGAAATGTAAATTCTCTGACCCCGCCCCCCCCCCCCTACTGCATCAGAAACTGGGAGTAGCCTAGTTGATGAGAATGAGGGAAGGACTAGACCTTTGGTAAGTTCTCCAGGTGATTTTGATGGACTAAGGTTTGAGAACCACTGTTGTAGGCAAAGAAAGCATTAGACATAATCTAGTCAGAGCAACAAAATACACTTTCATTTTATAGAGACTATTCTGGCATCAATATGGAGTTGTAGACAGGTGGGTACTAAAGGTAAGGGGACCAACCACTTAGCGAGCTTTTGCAGTGACCTGTAGAAGAGATAATGAAGACAGTCATCCATCCACCTTTTCCTTGATTTATCCTAAGCAGACAAAAGTTACAGGAGGAAAAAAAAAATCATCCCATTAGGATCTCTGGTTTCACAATATATTCATGAGCACCCACTTCACAGAAACTTTCAGGTCCTCCACTAAGCCCCCCAACCTCAGGTTTGCTTTTCCTTTATACTGGATTCTCTTCACTTACATTCTGGATCTCTGTTAAGAGTCTGTACCCTCCCTTCCAATGGGAATATGAAGACAGGATCCTTCTCTGTCTGGTTTCTCACTGAATTCTTAATGTCAAAAATGTGCTACATGAAAGAATTAAGGAAATGACCATAGAAAATTAGAGAAAAAGATTCAGGAGATAAAGTTTAAGGAGAGTATGGGATGGATTCTAGACTATCCCATTTGTATCAAATCCCATTCCTGGATTTGTATCTGGGAGACTGTTCTTCAGTACAAAAGGGTACATAGGAGAAGAGCCAGCTGGGGCTAGGGAAGAAATCAACAATTCTGGACATATAGGATGCTGAAGCAAAGGGAAAATTAAGTCATGGAGAAATTCCTGTGGTCTCTGGGAAAGGAACCAACCAAGTTAAACCAAGTCCTGAGGCATGTGGACTTGCCTAGTGTCAAATGTCAAAATTAAAACAACTTAGTAAGGAGTTACATGTCCTTTATGCAAGGGAAAACAGTCTGAATTAGGGGAGTACAGTGCCTCACAAGCAGTGTAACACTCTTTCCAATGGATTTTGTGCAAGAGTGAGTTTTATAAAATGTTAGAAGAGGCAATGCAGAAACAGAGCATTGGTGGTAGAAGGGCTAGGAGATAGAGGATTTCCTTATAAGGCCGGCAGGTCCTATTTTATAGGTTAAGGTAAACTAGCTGAAGAGGAGTTGGAGGATGGGGCTTGGTGTCGGTTAGATTTGACAGGTGTTTCTCATAAGTGCAGGCTGACTTAGGTTTACTTTTGTGACCTGGGCTGGGCCACTGGGGCAGCTTCCATTTTGTGGTCCCGATATAGGAGTTAACTTTCTCACTAGCTTCAGAAGTATAAGCAGAGCTGATGTGGGTCAGGAGAACCCAGGTTTCTAGTTCTAGTCTTTCTTTAACCCATCCATTCATTTATTAACTCATTCAAAATGTATGACCAGAGAGGCAATATGGCATAATGGTGTATAGGGCAAAGTCTATAGCCAGATTGGCCAGGTTTGAATCCCAGTTCTACTATTATTAGCAGTGAGACTCTGGAGAAGTTACTTAACCTTTCTGTGCCTCAGTTTACTTATATATAAGAAACCCTGAGGTATTTTATTGGTAAAGGAGGAAGCTTGGGTCACCTAGTGAGAGGTATGTTCAGATGGAACTGGATTGAGAAACATGGTGAAGATTTAGAGCAGGAATTAACACCCATAAGAGATAAAGCGTAGAGGGAGAAGACCATACCCAGGAAAGCAAAACTAGGAAATGGCAGAACCAGGTTCCAAACCCAAGTCTCTTTTATTTCGAAGAACTTTATTTCAAAGTTCGTGTTTTCCATGCTAGCTCTGTAGATGGAGCTTGGTAAAAGTGGATCTCTCTATCTGAACAGCGGTCACTTCCACCAGCCTATTCTGTTGCTGGTCCACAGTTGTCTTTCATATTAAGGTGGGGGAGGGGAGGTGTGCTCCAGCAACTGTTTTTATTAGAACTCACTGTAACTATTTACTTAATGTTTTCTAAGTGTCATTTTCTCCTGTTTCCAAAAGGTGAAGAAATATAGTTTATTTCACAACAAATAGATGAGGAAAAACACCCTCCCAATTGCAGTATTAATTGCTTTACCATGAGGCCTCTTGAGATGAATACATTATAAAGACAGAACTGTGTTTACCACCATATGGGATGTTAGTCACTTTTGGCTGCTCCTCTACATCCCTGGAAAGAAGCCAGTGTCATTGTCTCCTGTGTTGTGAGACCCGTGAGAACATGCATTGCCAGGGCTAATGAGGGGTATATGTTTAAAGGAGAAAAAGTCATCAATTGATACCCTCAAAAATTTTCACAGAAAGCCCGATAGGGAGAGGGAATCTGGCTAGTCAGGCTTTAGAAACAGCTTCCAGTTATTTACCAGCTAAAACGGTTATATTTATTTATTCTTCCAGCATTTTGAAAGTGATCATGAATTTTGGGTTTAGATAGGAAGAGTGGTTCTCATTAATGAAGCATCTCTGTGCTACATGCTGTGCTATGTCCAGCATCTAACTCTGTGTAACCCTTGCAACAATCCTAGAAGCTAAGAGGATAAGCTTTAGGATCAGACAATCTTGTGCTTGAATCCCAGCCCTGCCTCTTACTAGCTGTGTGACCTGTGCTGAGTTACTTCACTCTCTGGGTCTTGATTTCCTCATATGCAAACTGGAGATTCTCATACCCAGCCTGCAGCTATCCAGTGAGGAATAAATGAAATAATGCTTGTAAAGTATTTAGCCCAGCACCCAGCATGCAGTAAACCTTCAAATCCATTAATTCTTTCAACTAATATGTATGAGCAGCTATTTGTGCCAAATATTGTTCTTGTTTTTGGAGATATGGTCATGGACGAAAGAAGCCCTGTCCTAAGGAATTTAAAATAAAAAGATGATTATTAACAACGAGTTATGAGGAAGGTATCATTGGCTGCAGTGCACATATGAGGAAACTGAGGCACAGGAAATAAACTTCTCCAAAGTGCCTTGGTGGCAGAAACCCACCAGTTATACTGGTACAGACAAGATGGCAGGGTTGTCTTAATTATCACATATGCATCACTTAATTATGCATATGCATGAGGAGTGGTGATGGCAATTCATAAGCACCATCGCATTTATTCTGTGTGCTGTCTACGTGGGTAGACTGATAGAGCAGAAAACTCAGGATTTACAGTCAGAGGATCTGGATTTAAATCCTGACTGCCACTCAGCTGGTTTCCTGTATCCTCTGTGAGCAACTTGATCTCTTGACCTGGTCTGTTCATCTACACATGGGGATAACAATATAGTCATGGGCTTCTTGGGGATCACATGTGGTCTGGATATTTAGGAACTTTGTAAATCCTACTACATTATGGAAAAAAATGTTATAATACGAACGTTTCAGAGGCAGACTCTTTCTCCCCCGCAAAGGTAAGACATGCTAACAGTGGCACCACCCTTCAGAGCATATTCTCGGTCAGTACGCACGGAGCCACCACGCACAGTATGCAGGCTATGCCTCACACAAGGCACCAAACCAGGATGTAGAAGTAGCTAAAATACAGCCTACTTTCACTCATCAAGCTGTGCACCCAAACACAGGACCACCTCCCCCAGAGCAACTGGCAGGTTTTTCTAACTTGCCCAAAGACAGAGTATGGGCTAGCAATGTTCCCGATTATACTTTGTGTACTTCCTTAATCTTCTTCCATCTATTTCTGTCCAACTCATTCTCAGCTCCTATCTCTCCCACTTCCATTCCTTCTGGCCCCTGCTCCTCTATCTTCTCCCCTGACTTTTCTCACCTGGCAGTTCTTCCAGCAGCTTGTTCAAACCAACACGATGCCTTTCCCTGCCACTTGCTTCTCTTCTTGCCCATATGCACTTCCCAAGCCCAATGTGCAAAAACATCCTTCCATCCAGATCTGCCACCTAGTCTGCCGAAAGAATGTCACCACTTGGGTTGCCCTTATGGCCTAAAGGAACAGGTGCTGTGAGGAGAGCATCTGGACTGATGCCACAGAGGAGCCCGATGCCACCGCTAGGAAACCAGGTAACCACAATCAAGTGCCCACCATCCAGCTAGGATTTATTGTAACTATGCAACATATTTTGACACAAGAAGAACATAAGGGTTTTAAAAGCAAGCATAACAGGGTAAGTGCGGTTCATAAAGACACATACGTCTAGATCAGAAACTGAATAGGGAGGAAGAGATTTATGAAAAATTCAAAAGTAACCAGGCAAGTAAAAGTAGAGAAGTCGAGGCTACACTAGACTAATAAAAACAGCTTAAAGTCAGAGGAAAAGAGAACATTGCCCTGCAAGCCATCTGCTGAACAGCATCAAATAGGATCACAGGAGAACCCAGAAGTCTATTTTGTTACCAGATTTTAACACATCCAGGAGAAAGGTCTCTGATTTGATGACCAGAACTGCACTAATTCTGTTGGCTCTAACGCTGACAGCATGAGCAGGATACGTTTCCTCAGGGCCTGCTGGGCACTTCACAACATGCGAGCAGGATCTTGCATTCTAGAAGTGGGCTGTGACAAATGGCGAAAAAAGAAAAGATGGATAATTATCCCCCCGTCTAATTCTGATTCACCTGCCACTCAGGGCTGCGAAGGGAAACGGAGGGAAGGGGAAGAGGAGGAGGAGGTGAGGGTGGGGAAAAGAACTCCAAAGTAATTTACACCCACTCACAGGTAAAGGACAGGAATCAAAGCTGATGAAAAAAATAGAGAAACTTCACTAAATCTCAGTAACCTCAGTCATAGCACATACTGTGTGCTTTCGCATTTTATCTGCAGTTTCTGGCCTGCCTCCTCTCCCCAGCACAGCTGTCGAAAATCAACCACGTCTGTGTTAATGGACAGGATTTACCAGACTCCCCCACTGCTCCTCTCCTCATTGAGAACCTCTCGGTACACAGTGGCAGGTGGGGAGAATTGAAAAATGAGGTGAAAACTGCACCAGAATGGAATGGCAAACTGGGATCTCCAAAGGATGCGTGTGAAGGTCGAGCTTTTATCGAGAAAGGTCTCTGGCAGCAGGGCCTGTGACCTGTAAGCTCAAGAGGACTCAGTAGGAGGGATGCTCCTTTCTCGTCTAATGACTTCCAGGATTCAGGAACAGTCTGACAGAATCAGATGAAGACTCCAGATCAGCAGATCTTAGGGAGCAACAGCAAGAGCAATCCTGGAAGCTGGATTTAAGTAGAGGATGACCTTTCACTGATCTTGAGGGAGTGGGTAAAAGTGAGAAAGAAGAAGAAACAGACATTGTAGGGAAAAAACCAGAGTCATTTAGCCTGGTAGGGATGGACAGAAGATCTTCCAGGGAAGGGTTTGAAATCATAGTGAATAAGTAGGAGTGGTGTGATACAGTGGAAAGCACTTTGCCCTGGGAATCAGAACTGGGTTCTAAGTCAGTGCTTGAATAATCAAGCTTCATTAATTAGGACTGGGTGTTCTCAAGTGGGGGCTGATGAGGCCCTGTTTGAGTAACCTATGAATTAATATTTGTTTCTTTCACTTTAGAAGTAGGGATCAAAAAAGGGCACTGATTAACTTACAGAATTCAAATCATGACCATGCAGGAGGCAAAGGAATTTTGCTAGTCCTGATGTTCTCTCTAATCTGACCCCACCAAGTTTTCCAGCCAAGGAGTCAGGGCTGATGGGGTCTTTTACCAGCTGACTCTCATTAGTAAGTGTGATGTAAAGTAGTTCTTGATATGCCTCACCTTGTGTATAAAATGAGGAGTGTGAGTTAAGTTAAAAACTTCACTCTTCAGAGGCTTTCTGTTACCTTGTATGCCATTCAGAGTTTTAATTCCTACTATTTGTTCAAGATACCCTTTGATGAATCCTGGGGTTTATCATTCCTCTGCTTCTTTCCTCTACAAACACCATGCCACCTCCACAAACACAAATACCACCTCCCTTGAACTAGCATTTGAATCCATCCCTACTCCTTTCCAAATTCTGAGTCATGTACTGTACTGCCCATAAGATACTCCTAGCTCATAACACTAGTCATTCTTTGCAATTTTTTTTTTTTTTTGAGAGAAGAGAACACTCTCAGAGAAAAAGGGAGACAGAATCCCAAGCAGGCTCTCCATTGTTAGTGCAGAGGTGGATACAAGGCTAGAACCCACAAACTGCGAGATTATGACCTGAGCAGAAACCGAGTCAGATGCTTAGCTGAACCACCCCGGTACCCCTTGGCAATTTTTTTTTTTTTTTTTTTTNCAGACCACAACATATCACTTAGAACTTGACTGCATGATCTAATGTCCTCAAATTATTTTCTATGACTTAGGCTGGTCTCTTTAACTTAAAAGCAAACTCCTTAAATCTTAAACTTCTATATTCTATATGGTACATAAACAGTCACTAAAGGCTTACTACGTAGAAACGCAGTCTATTTGGCTTGAGGACAAGTAGAAACTATAAATAGATGCCAACCTCATTTTCACACAGAACATAACTGCACATTTCCTAAAACTCAAAACCTAAACTTGAGTTTGTTGTTTACAATCCGTGATTTCCTTGACTATTCTTGCATGTTAGCAATTCACATAACATGAATGCTTTCAATGTGCCATTTTATGTACAAAGTGCCTTGTAAATATCAGCTCTCTTAGTCCTCATATCTACCCAGTAGATGGTATTATTACCTTAATTTTGTAGATGGAGAAGATGAGACACGACCAAGTTAAACAACTTGCCCAAGCTTACCTGGTAGAAAAGGGGAGAGCTGGGACTTGAACCAGGTTTTCTAAATTTGGAGCCTATGGGTCTCTAAATACCACACAATCCTACTCTATGGCTTAAGTAGGATTATATGGCTTAACTTTGCTATAGTTTCCTTCACTTCCCTACAGGAATAAACTCAAGAACAGCAGGCATACAATAGAGTAGTTCTTCTTCTAGTATGGAATTTCCATATTTTGGGGGCCAAAACATTAAATAACAGTGGTATTTACTTAGGGCTAACTCTATACTGGGCACTATTTTAAGCATTTATATATCTGTTAATCCTCACGATTGCCTAAAACTAGTCAAGTAAGTATCATGTAGATACAAATTATTCCTTTTTTAAAATATGAAGTAGCACTAAAGTTAAATAATTTATCCCGAGTCAAAAATTTTTAAATGCTGAAGCTAGAATTCAAACTGTTTCCTCTGATACTAGAGGCCAAATTCAACATGAATGCTATCCTGCTTTCTCAGACTACTATAGAGCTTATGTTTTAATTATAGCAAATGTTCTTTGATAATGGACAGAAAATCAGGGGGAAATAGTTAAATCTGTTCTACCCAGCCGTGTGCATTACACTTATTAAAGAGAAACTGGTATTAAAGCATAGAAGAGACTTCAAACGCAGGTGTTCTACAAGGGGACAGGTTCCATGTGCAGTAAAGGGGGCTCAGAAGTAGATCAAAATATGTACTGAAGAAAAATTTAAAGGAAAAGAAAACTTTCTAGAAGTTTATCTAACTGAAGCCTGATCCCAAGGGATTTATATCACAGAGAAACACTAGTTCAGATGCAGTTTTGTAGCATGACTGT
>NW_027527939.1:379986-391907 GCF_008692635.1 Crocuta crocuta | reverse complement strand
AAAAAACCAGAGTCATTTAGCCTGGTAGGGATGGACAGAAGATCTTCCAGGGAAGGGTTTGAAATCATAGTGAATAAGTAGGAGTGGTGTGATACAGTGGAAAGCACTTTGCCCTGGGAATCAGAACTGGGTTCTAAGTCAGTGCTTGAATAATCAAGCTTCATTAATTAGGACTGGGTGTTCTCAAGTGGGGGCTGATGAGGCCCTGTTTGAGTAACCTATGAATTAATATTTGTTTCTTTCACTTTAGAAGTAGGGATCAAAAAAGGGCACTGATTAACTTACAGAATTCAAATCATGACCATGCAGGAGGCAAAGGAATTTTGCTAGTCCTGATGTTCTCTCTAATCTGACCCCACCAAGTTTTCCAGCCAAGGAGTCAGGGCTGATGGGGTCTTTTACCAGCTGACTCTCATTAGTAAGTGTGATGTAAAGTAGTTCTTGATATGCCTCACCTTGTGTATAAAATGAGGAGTGTGAGTTAAGTTAAAAACTTCACTCTTCAGAGGCTTTCTGTTACCTTGTATGCCATTCAGAGTTTTAATTCCTACTATTTGTTCAAGATACCCTTTGATGAATCCTGGGGTTTATCATTCCTCTGCTTCTTTCCTCTACAAACACCATGCCACCTCCACAAACACAAATACCACCTCCCTTGAACTAGCATTTGAATCCATCCCTACTCCTTTCCAAATTCTGAGTCATGTACTGTACTGCCCATAAGATACTCCTAGCTCATAACACTAGTCATTNTTTTTTTTTTTTTTTTTTTTTTTTACAGACCACAACATATCACTTAGAACTTGACTGCATGATCTAATGTCCTCAAATTATTTTCTATGACTTAGGCTGGTCTCTTTAACTTAAAAGCAAACTCCTTAAATCTTAAACTTCTATATTCTATATGGTACATAAACAGTCACTAAAGGCTTACTACGTAGAAACGCAGTCTATTTGGCTTGAGGACAAGTAGAAACTATAAATAGATGCCAACCTCATTTTCACACAGAACATAACTGCACATTTCCTAAAACTCAAAACCTAAACTTGAGTTTGTTGTTTACAATCCGTGATTTCCTTGACTATTCTTGCATGTTAGCAATTCACATAACATGAATGCTTTCAATGTGCCATTTTATGTACAAAGTGCCTTGTAAATATCAGCTCTCTTAGTCCTCATATCTACCCAGTAGATGGTATTATTACCTTAATTTTGTAGATGGAGAAGATGAGACACGACCAAGTTAAACAACTTGCCCAAGCTTACCTGGTAGAAAAGGGGAGAGCTGGGACTTGAACCAGGTTTTCTAAATTTGGAGCCTATGGGTCTCTAAATACCACACAATCCTACTCTATGGCTTAAGTAGGATTATATGGCTTAACTTTGCTATAGTTTCCTTCACTTCCCTACAGGAATAAACTCAAGAACAGCAGGCATACAATAGAGTAGTCCTTCTTCTAGTATGGAATTTCCATATTTTGGGGGCCAAAACATTAAATAACAGTGGTATTTACTTAGGGCTAACTCTATACTGGGCACTATTTTAAGCATTTATATATCTGTTAATCCTCACGATTGCCTAAAACTAGTCAAGTAAGTATCATGTAGATACAAATTATTCCTTTTTTAAAATATGAAGTAGCACTAAAGTTAAATAATTTATCCCGAGTCAAAAATTTTTAAATGCTGAAGCTAGAATTCAAACTGTTTCCTCTGATACTAGAGGCCAAATTCAACATGAATGCTATCCTGCTTTCTCAGACTACTATAGAGCTTATGTTTTAATTATAGCAAATGTTCTTTGATAATGGACAGAAAATCAGGGGGAAATAGTTAAATCTGTTCTACCCAGCCGTGTGCATTACACTTATTAAAGAGAAACTGGTATTAAAGCATAGAAGAGACTTCAAACGCAGGTGTTCTACAAGGGGACAGGTTCCATGTGCAGTAAAGGGGGCTCAGAAGTAGATCAAAATATGTACTGAAGAAAAATTTAAAGGAAAAGAAAACTTTCTAGAAGTTTATCTAACTGAAGCCTGATCCCAAGGGATTTATATCACAGAGAAACACTAGTTCAGATGCAGTTTTGTAGCATGACTGTATCTACCAGGAGGCCAAACTTAAGAGTCAGGAGATAGCATGTACCATAGTCGTTGTGTAATCATTTGAGACATAAGAAAGTTCCAGAAACTGATGGGGGGGAACCCAAATCAAGACCCCCCCAAAAACAAAACACCCACCTAAGTGCTAGAATTCCCCATTCTTTAGAAACTTGTATCTTGCTCAGTTTTAGGAATTTGGCAGTTGCTTAATCTTTAGCAGTTTTAAAAGCCACTACAATGTTATAAGACACTACTAGCCAAATAGTCTAGAAGAAATATAGTTATGGAGAGCCACAATAATCCTAATATGCCAAATCTTTTCATTAAAAATTTTTTAAATGTTTATTTTGAGAGTAAGCAAGCACAAGTGGGGGAAGGCAGAGAGAGAGGGAGACCCAGAATCCAAAGCAGGTTCCAGGCTCTGAGCACTCAGCACAGAGACTGACGTGGGGTTTGAACCCACGAACTGCAAGATCATGACCTGAGCCAAAGTCAGACGCTTAACCAACTGAGCCACGCAGGCACCCCCACCAAATCTTCTCTTATGGAACCTCCCAAGAAAAGTTTCAAAACCAATAGCCAACATGGACATAGCACTTCCTATAAACCGGGTACTATTCTTTAGGCACTTTAATTCCCATTATTTTGTCAACAACCCAATGGAGGTAGGTACTGTTATTATCACTATTTTGCAAATGGGGAAACTAAGACAAAGTGAGGTTAAGTACTTTATCCCCGATCACACAGCTAGAAAGTGGCAGGTAAAAGGTGAGCCCAGGAAATCTGAGTACTGAGTCAACAGTTTTAATCTTTTTCCTAAAATTTTCTGACAAAACAAAGTTTGTCACTATCTGTTTCTCTAGGACTCAGCTCCCCATCTACAATATTAGATTAGAATATGTTCCTTTCTCAAACTTTTAAGCCTCTATGAAAGTGAGCTAAGAAAAAGAAGGGAAAAAGTAGTGGCAAAGCTTTCATACCCACGAGCTGTTGCCAGCATAGGAGAGAAAGAGAAAGAACATTCAACAGTGCCAGTCAAGGGGCTTCTTGTCTGGAGAAGAGGCCATAGCTGGACTCCCACTAGCCTACTGTCTACCCTCACCTCTCAGAGCTTCTGCGTCCAGCTACCCTTCAGGTGGTCCTTTTAAGCCTGGTGGCCCCGAACAGATACACCTGGGCCAGGAAACAACACTTGCATTAGGAATTAAGATGCACTTGCATTGCTTGGTTTCGGGGCACCTGGGTGGCTCAGTCGGTTAAGCGTCCGACTTCGGCTCAGGTCATGATCTCGCAGTTTGGGGGTTTGAGCCCCGCGTCGGGCTCTGTGCTGACAGCCAGCTCAGAGTCTGGAGCCTGTTTCAGATTCTGTGTCTCCCTCTCTCTCTGACCCTCCCCTGCTCATGCTGTCTCTCATTCTCATTCTCTCTCAGAAATAAATTTAAAAATAAAAAAAATATTTAAAAAAAGAAGCTTGGTTTCAACACCTGCCTTCACTGCTCTGAAGCAAAGATACTGTTTTAGCTGCCTTCCTGCACTGAGGTGCGCGTGTGCGTGTGTGTGTGTGTGTGTGTGTTTTAATTTAAATCCAAGTTAGTTAACAGTGTAATAATGTTTTCAGGAATAGAATTTAGTGATTCATCACTTATATATATACAACACCCAATGCTCATCCCAACAAGTGCGTTCCTTAATGCCCATCACCCATCTAGCACATCCCCCCACCCAATACCTCTCCAGCAACTCTCAGTTTGTTCTCTGTATTTAAGTCTCTTATGGTTTGTTTCCCACTCTGTTTTTATCTTAGTTTTCCTTTCCTTCCCTTATGTTCATCTGCTTTGTTTCTTAAATTCTACATATGAGTGAAATCCTATATTTGGCTTTCTCTGACTTATTTTGCTTAGCATAATACACTCTAGTTCCATCCACACTGTTGCAAAGGGCAAGATTTCATTTTTTTTTTTATCACTGAGTAATATTCCGTCATATATACATATATACCACATCTTTATCCATTTGTCAGTCAATGAACATTTGGTTCTTTCCATACTTTGGCTATTGTCGAGAGTGCTGCTATAAACATTGGGGTACATGTGCCCCTTCGAAAAAGCACCCCAGTATCCTTTGGATAAATACCTAGTAGTGCAATTTCTGGGTCAAAGGGTACTTCTATTTTTAAGTTTTTGAGGAACCTCCATACTGTTTTCCAGAGTGGCTGCACCAGTTTGCATTCCCTCCAGCAGCTGCACTTACTTGTTTTTTTATTTTTGTTTTTGTTTTTTTAAGACAGAGCACAGGCGGGGGGGGGGGGGGGGGGAAGACACAGAATGCACTTAGTTTTTAATGTGACAAAATACTCTCCTTAAAATATGAATGGGAAGATTCAAGAGATCAGTGGTCTCATTTACAGACACATACACACAATTATTCCAGAATGAGTTTACAAAGGCATTTTAATGGTTTTTAAAAAAATAAATACCATGAAAGCTCAGGTTAAGAAGGGTGTTTATCATTAGTATACACACAGGTGACCTTATTCAGAATTAGAGAATAGGAACCATCATGCATATATAATCCTTGAAATTATTTCTAAAATTAATATAAATATTTGTCATAATTTGTGATTTGTAAAGTGTTCTCTGCATTTTCCATATATGTAAACAGAGGATCTTAGCAGTTTAACCTGTCCAGGGCTTCACAGATGTATAGTTAAGAGGCTAACCTCACATTTAAAGTCAGACTGTGTAAACCAAAATTCACACTCTTTCAAGTACCTTTCAGTGCCATTCAATTTATCAATTCCCACCTTGCCCCTGATACACATTCTCTGTATTATCCTATTCTCCACTCAGAACATCTGAACACACACATATGCTGCTAATTCAATTTAGCACAAATGATGAAGAATTAAGTGGATAGGTGCCCAGAAGTGATTTTGTATTATTTGTATTTTCAAGCATAGTCTGCTCTCTCTTTGCTAATTGCGTTATTCTCGGCAATTGGTTGAGAATCAGCAAGAATTAAATCAAGCTGAGAAAGTCTTCAATAAATGTGTTCCTGTCTCATTAAAACAAAAAAAGGTCCTTAACAATATGGAACATGTAATGGCTACCATTTATGCTGGCCTTTTATCTAATTTAATTTTTATAACATTCTTGTTAGTTTGGTGTGTTATTAGTTCCATTTATTAGAAGAGGAAACCGAGGTCTAGAGACACAGAGTAACTCACCCAAGGACTATGTAGCTGGTAAGCAGCAAATCTTGGATCACACCAGCTCTGTCTGACTTAAGTGCCCCCAATCTGCTCAGTGTCATCCTGCAGGCTGGTCTTAAAGAGGAAGCTTCTGGCCACAGAAGCATGGAGGCAGCGGCATACAGAAAAATGGTGCTTGTAGAATAGTTTCAGTATTTTTTGTTTTTTTTCAGCTTTGTGAGGTATAATTGACAATAAACCAAACATATTTAAAATGTAAGTTTGATGACTTTTGACATATGCATATATCCACGAAACCATCACCATAATCAAGATAATGAGCATATCCATTGCCCCAAACACTCTTCTCATGGCTTTAAAATCGATCCCCCGTACCTCCCCATCCCCAGGCAACATGATATGCTGTCACTATACATTAGTTTGCATTTCCTAGAATTTTATATAAATGGAACCATACAGTATACACTCCTTTTTCTGTCTGGCTTTGCATTCAGTATAGTTATTTTGAAATCTATCCATGCTGTGTGTATCAATGGTTTGTTCTTTTTAACGGGAAGTGGTACTCCAGTGTATGGCTATACCGTGTTTTGCTTATCAATTTGCCTGTAAATATTTTGGGCTATTACAAAGAAAGCTGCTATGAAAATCTGTGTACAAGTCTTTGCATGAATATATGCTTTCATTTCTCTTGGATAAATAACTAGAGGTGGAATGGTGGGATCAGATGTATGTTTAACCTAAAACAAAAGTAAAAAACCTTCCAAACCTTTTTTTTTAAAGTGGCTTGTACCATTTTACATTCTCACCAGAAGCAAATGAAAGTTTCAGCTGCTCTATGTCTTTGGCCAACATTTAGTATAGTCAGTCTTTTTAATTCCCAGCAGAGATTTCTTGGGCCCCAATAGCATGCTCTGCTCTGTGCAAGAGGGTATGGGACACTGAAGAATCGGAGGATTTCCACCCGAGAGATCTCCAAGTCTCCCTGGGGAAACAGTGCAGTAGTCACAGCTTAGTAAGGTAGTTCCCTGTAGCATAGCTGTGTCTCTGTATCTATGAGATATGAAAGTATGATAAAGATTGATAAGATAAGATAGGCTAAGATACCCAATTACGATAAAAATGATTTAAGGAGGAACATAAAAATATAACATTATTAAGTAAAATCAGCCAGATTTAGCTCCTGGGAACAGACAAATTCCGTACCAACCTTGAGAGAACAACAGGATTTGTAGTGTCAGAAGTGTTTTAGAATCCTATTGATTAGGTTAACTTGGGTCAGTTATTTAAGCTCTCTGTTCCTCATAACTGGGGGGTTATAATGTAAAATGGCCACATCAAACTATAAGATAGAGTACTAGGAAATTATCTTCCAAAGTTCTCATCAGAGAAGTATATCAACACTGCAAATGGCATGATTTAGTTAAAGAAATGAATCATTATGTACATATTTGAAAGATAGCACCAATTAACTTGGGTACATCAACAGAACAAATGCCACCCTTGTACTCTGCTAAGTGCCAAGTGCAATATCCAATTGCCGCTTTCAAGGAAGTGTGGGTTTACCATGCTTTCAAAGCTGCGATTGGAAACTGAGTTTGGCACTTGGTAAACTGTCTGCCATAGACTGACTCACATGATACAAAGATTTGGCAAGAGTAGATCATCATTACATCTCAAAGGAAAAATGATTTCTATTCACTTAAAACAGCATTCATCCTTTAAAAAAAAAAAGAACTTCTCTGACTTTAAACAAAAAGCTATAGTATTGGCAGGGAAGAATCATGATTCCAGTGAGCTTTTTCTTCTTTGGAATTACCCTACAACTGATTGTTGTTCCACATAAGCTGCAGAGCTTTTGATTCTTCAATACCAGAGGTCTCTGTTTTTCTTTAAATGTATCTCCAGACATAGCACCCAGGTTCTCAAAGAAACTTCTCACTATCCCAAAGTACTTATTCTTTTCTAGGTCCCCATAAAAATCCCTGAGCTAATCTTTCTAGACATTCTGTCGACCTTAGCCCCATCTGCACCCCAGCCTGTCCCCTGCATCATGTCTGATGTGGTTCCACTCTTCTCTCTCTCTCCCTACTTCCTTGCTGATCCTCTTGAAATGATCTTCCAACTCCAGTCTCACTCCAGTCATACTCACTGCTCCTCATGGACTCCCTGCTATCCCGTGAGCACCCAGCTATCACTGAGCACACCACATTTATGGTAACCCACATTTGCCCTTCTTGGCAGAACCAGACTGAGACTGTCTGATCTCAAAGCTTGGAGGGCTCACTGTAAAGACGTTCTACTTCTGAGTGTCTTAAAAAGCCTTGGAACGGACTTAAAGACTCCTATTTTGGAAGAACTTTCAGATTTATAATGTTTGGTCTCAATTTTAGAGCATGGAACCCTATTTAGCATTTTGAAAGCATACAGATACATCGATTTTGCTTATAGGGCTTACGGGGGAACCATCCATAACAAAGTCTTTCAGGGGCTTCAGGAACACCAATTCCTTGACATAAGCCCAGGTGAATCTAACAGATTGAAACTAAATTCAGGCCTAAGGAAAAGAATGCTATTAGGAGGCGCTAAAACACTGAACTTAAGAAAAGCCAATCCTATCAAATGTCACTATTTGCAATTCTGGAGACAGATAGAGAAGAATACTGATCTAGCACCTATGGAGAGACCTGAAAGCCTGCAGTTTTTGAGAGCAACCAGGTGCTAACTAGGCGTTAGAAGGAAGGTGAGTTAGGCGTTCATGGAGATAGAAATAGCACAAAAAAGGCAACAACTCCAATTCAGAATTTATGCTGAGTGAGTTTTCAAACAGGCTATTTTTTCATAGGGACACCAAATGTCTCGCAATATATTTAATTAAGAGGATCTATTGATTCTGATTATGTACAGAGATTGTTTAAAAAAGATCAAAACTAAGGTGAACAGAAGATATGACTCTGCAAATAACTTCTAGAATATATTTCTTTGAAACTGTTTTTTGTTGTGTTGTGTTTCAAATTGAATATTCACTTTAAAGCTTGCAAGGGTTTTTATTTCAACTTTTTTTTCCACCCCCTAGCCTATTAAGGAAACAAAAAAAGCTTGATGTATATTCTACCTCTGTGAAATGAGAATCATCACAAAGTTGTTTTGAGATGAAAAGCTGTTAGAACAGTGCTGGGCACACAGTGAGGGCAATTAACCGATTGTTAGTAATATTATGAAAACCAACAGTTGTAGACAATGTCAGTGTTTGTACAACAAAGGGAAGACGAACAGGTTTTAAAGCGCCCGGAAAGGGTGTACATCTTTATGATGTACGACAGTATTCCTGTGGTGAGATTAGCCTTCAGTGACAGATCAGGGAAGGCTGCCAGATACGATTCCTTGTTACGGCTCAGATGCTACTTCTGAAAAATCCCCCTCTGCACATTCAAAGCAAATTGCAAGAGCTAACCTGGAAAACAAATGAATACAAAGCAAGTTTCAGTGCCTGATTTTATATAAAGGCAATAAATATCAAAAGGCTGACTGTTGGGAGGTGCTCCAGCTCTCTGGCTAGCATTTGGAAATGCTATGTCCATGTTCCTTGGGATGACTCTGGGCTCTTGGCTCTTTAAAGTACAAATTAGTGGAATTAGTTAACCGCACTGTTATGGTCACACTGGTGATCAGTCCTCAAGCAGCTGGCCTCGTACACTTCTAAGGCAATATCGAAGGAAAAAGAGATGGACTTAGCTTACATCAGCAAAGGTAAGAGCTGCTACCTTCTGGAAGAATTTATTGTTCTCACTTGCCCACACTCAATTCTTCCAGCATAACCAGTTATAAAAATCTGTGACTCCTATAAATCTAAGGTAGTCAATTATTTTTCACCTTCCCTGAGCACCACATCCACTCAGCTTGCTGACAGAGACAGAGAACTGACGGGTTGTACACATGTTCTGAGGTGAATGCAAAATGAGCTGAGCTGTGTGTGCCCTGAAGTCATGTATAAAAAAAAATTACAAACCGTTCCTTGATCATAAATTACTATTGTAAATGTTGTTACTTGTGACTGAAATACATGGTGTACTCAGAAGGCCAGAGCTTTGGCAAGCATAGCTTTCAATTCTTTATTAAAGGTGGCCTGGTGTGTTGAAAAGACAGACCTTCAGACAGATCTGGCTCCAAATTTGGGCTCAGCTATGATGTGGACTTAAACCCTCGGAGTCTCAGTTGCCTTACCTGTGGAATGAAAAGATCACACCTTGCCCAGTAGGGTTGCTGTGAGGATTAAAAGACATAAAATACTTGGCACTGTACCTGGTATGAAGAACTTCAACAAATGCAAATTTATTCTTTGTCAGGTAAAAAGAAGCTAAATACGGTTTCTATTATTAGAAACAGTAGTCTAACATTAGACTATTCCTCTGGCTAAGGCTCAGGCATCAGTCAGGATGTGTAAGAAACCTGTTCTAGAAGGCCACAATCATTATGTGTCCTGAATGCTATAAAAGACTTTAAAAACAATCTGAGTATCAGAGAGAACCAGTGGTGAGAAGTGATCTTCCAGCCTCTGCCTAAACCCCAGTGATTGGAGTTCATCCCTTGTGAACTGCCTCATCCATCTTTGGGCAGGTCCAACTGTTAGCAAATGCCTCTTTACTGAGTCCAAAATTGTCTCCCTGTAATAATCACCAACTAATGAATTGTGATTCTGTCCTAGAAGCCACTAAAGATAGATAATTCCAGTATGTCCAACACAAAGGATGTGATTGGCATGAGATGAAAGAGCCACGAAATCCTGGATATAACAGAACACAAAGGGCCTCACTGGGTCATATTCTCTCCCAGGGCACAGAGGTTCTGAAGCCAAGTGGGTTGGAAGCTGAGCTAACTGATCCTCAAGCCTTTCCTTTAGTGATGATCCTACACTTACAAGTACTGGATGAGGCAAGAATATGATGGTAACCCTTTTGTTCAGCTGAAGAAATGGAGGGGTCCTAGGATAAAAGAAGGAATGGTGCTTATTATATAATAGGTACTCACCCCTCCATTCATCCCATAGCACCTGCTGCTAACCAACTATGGAGAGAAGGGCAAAGATAAGTCATTTAGAAAGATAACTTCCCAGGCAATGAGGCTCTGGTCAATAAGGATATTCATGATACTTCTTTGAGGAAAAGTACACTTAGATGATAAAAAAACAAAGGCACTGACAAGGTACACTGACCAATGAACTTGGGAAAAAATAAATAGAACATTCAAACATTCTCTAATTTTAAAGTCACAAATTCTGTCAGTAATCCCAAGTATCAAGGCCAACAAGAGGAGCTCACAACTAAAAGAAATTGTAAGAAATTGAGTATATGTCATTCCATATCTCTTTCTTTGCACTTTGCAGATGATTAATTTTATTATTGCATATGTAAAGATATTCTTTTGTCCTGGGAAGCCAAAGTAAGAGAAGGCTGGAATACTACTTTTAGGTGTGAAGGTTTGGGACTTAAATTTGCCATCAGGAGGAACTCAGAGAACCCTCTTAGCCAGTAAGTGAAAACTCAGTAGAGCACAGGGAGGGACAACTCCTAAATTCTGCTAGTCATGACAGTAAACTGAGAGTAGGTGGCCACTGTGAGGCTGATGAGTTACCAATGAGAACCCGAGTTGTTACCTCCACCGCTGGCTGTAGAACAGATGAGACAGAAATGGGTGATTTAGGTGGAGAGGGATGTGAGGAAGAGGATGGACTGGGGATTTTTCCGGAGACCAGAGCCACTACATTGTGTAAGTAAGTTAAAGGCCTGCAGATTAACTGAGGTTCCCTTTGAGGTCCTCTAGAAACCATGTCTCATCCAGTCCACCAAGGACTCTGATGGTTTTCAGAAGGCAAGGGTTTATGTAATGGTGCTGGGCTGGTCCTTTCTCCACACAGTTAGCCAAAGATCCTAGTTTCCCATTGGTGGTCCCCAAACTATTTCAAGGTTATCAAGGGGGCAGCTCCTCCATTTCTCTACAGCCCAATCTTTCCCAAAGGAGCTACTTGGCTCTCTTCTTGGCTGCCTCAATATTTCCTGTCAACTCTGCAGAGACATCTCCTGGTAGTTCAATGACCTCCAGAAGGAAGTTCCTTTAGGGGAAGTTGACCTTGCTCTGCAGCCCTCTGCTACCCTCTGCTGGCCAGGGTCTGCTCTTCAGCTCTGGGTGGGTGGTGCAATATGAAATGGTTTTACTATAAGCATCTCCCTGGAGACCAGATGGGCCCCCACACTGCCATAGCAGGATACCACCAAGGATACCCTAACATGGAGGAAAGCACCACTTTGAAGTGCCCCAGCTAAGGTCATCCTTCAAAGAAAAGGTACCAGCCTTTTCTTTGCTAAACACATGCCAAGTGCTATGTGCAAACATGTGGCGAGCCTGGGAAGACCGAGATGAAAAAGGTCAGAGAAAAAGAACTTTCAGAAACCTTCCATGCCTCATGCCAAATTACAGCTGACTCATTCCCAGGGGCACAAGTCTAATGTAGAAAACAAGTAACTCAATACCTGAGCCCCAAGCCCTTCAGGAGTTTCTGGAAACAAACTTTTCAGGGGATGTCATCTAAATCTTCACTTTATCTTCATGTCCT
>NW_027527939.1:345150-379953 GCF_008692635.1 Crocuta crocuta | reverse complement strand
ACATGGTCTCTGTCTTCAGGGATTTCACATTTGGAAGGTGAAGACAGTAATGGGAAAAAATAACTATAATATAAATCATGATGTGATGAGAGCCAAGCTGTGTGGGAATGAAGAGGAAGCAGTAATTAAGACTGTAGGGATAAGAAGAAACATTTAAGGGTGGTCTTCCTGAGATAGAAATCTCTCATGCTATTGGCTTATTTAAAATCAAAAACAAAATAAGAATTTTATGGCTTTCCACTGTCTATAGGCCTGAAGCCTTTGCATGGCCTGGAGTAGGCTTCATGGTTTTTCCCCTACCTTCCTTATGGCCTCACTCGTTGCTCTCTATCATCTGCCAGTCCAGCTGAAGGGCATCTTTATCTCAAAGAACATATAGTCAGAACCCAGAGAGAGAAAGAGTATCCCTTCCCAGTTCACAGGACGAATCCTGGATCTTCTTCACTTCTTTCCATTTACTCCACTCTCTCTTTAAACCCTGTTTCCAAGAAAGAAAATTTAGCCTCTAAGTGTGACTTCAGGCACATTCTCTCTTGGCTAGTTATGTGCTTTTCTTTAGCTTCCTCATATCAGCCTCACTAAACCCAGATTTCCTGAACCCAACCAGTGGGATCTATGTCCCATCTGTGAAGTGGCATTTAAGATTCTTGAATGTTATTGCTCAGGGCAGGTCATGCTTGCCTTTGGCCCATCTATGTCTTAGGATGCTTAGTAACAAATGAAAACTTTTATAGCTACACTTTGAAATTACTTAGGCATTTCTCTGGATAAGCCTCTACTTTTTACTCTGATCATTTGATCTTATCCTCTTTTGCCTATTGGATGCCATCTAGATTGCTCCTCTATGCTTTTCCCTGAAAACCACTGTTGACAAAACATTTGTTTCAACAACATTGGACAAATAGCCTTCGCGCAGGAAAACCCTAACATTCTAGGGTTCCACTTACTTAAGAAGAGGGAATCAGACATAACTAACGTGAGGATGAGGATACTGGTAAGGTCAGGTAATGTTTATTGAGTGCTCATGATGGGCCAGGTTCCATGCAGGTACATGACGTCTTTTGGTCCTCAAAACTACCTATTGAAGGAGGTGTTCATGTCATCTCCATTTAAAGAGAAGGAAACTTTAGAGACTAAATAACCTGCCTAAGGTTTTCACACATCTGATTTCAGGACCTGTGCTCTTAAGCACATTTTTTCCTGACTGCGTGCCTTACAGACAGAAAGTGGATTTATTGGATTGTCTAGATGATACTAGATGATACTGACATTTAGCCACAAAGCCACATTGAGATTTGTGGTCACTCCTCAAGATTCTTCAAAGTTTTATACTTCTACAGAAACTTCCTTCTTCTTCTTTGGAAAACTAGTTCTTGAATAAAGTCCAAGAGTGACTGGTAAGTGGTAAGAGGAACTCAGCAAAAAGTGAACACCCTTAATGGAATGACTTACTGTTATTGTTGCTGTTAGGATCTCTCCTAGCTAAATCTGAGGAAATTTTTCAAGGATAAAGAAAGCAAGAAATTCCTCTCATTAGGATGAGATGCACCTAAGTGTATATTCAAGATATATGATAAAAAAGCATAATATACACATACCATATGGCATAAACGCATATTTCACCATCAGTTGCTAAGTAATGGTTGTTAAAACGGCTATGACACAATATGGATTTTTATGTCTCTCACATCTATGATTTTTTAAGCTGGATTTCTTGCCCTCTCTTGTATTCTCTTAGGGAGGAAAAGACACATCCTTCAACCTCAATGAACCATTTGTTTTAAAAGTATAATATGAGGAAACAATCAATAAAACTAATAGGCAACCGACGGAATGGGAAAAGATAGTTGCTGTTGACATATCAGATAAAGGGCTAGTATCCAAAATCTATAAGGAACTCACCAAACTCCACACCCAAAAACAAATAATCCAGTAAAGAAATGGGCAGAATATGAACAGACACTTCTCCAAAGAGGACATCCAGATGGCCAAAGGACACATGAAATGATGCTGAAGCATCCCTCATCATCAGGGAAATGCAGATCAAAACCACACTGAGATACCACCTCACGCCGGTCAGAGGGGCTAAAATGAACAAATCAGGAGACTCTAGATGCTGGCAAGGATGTGGAGAAATGGGCACCCTCCTACACTGTTGGTGGGAATGTAAACTGGTGCAGCCCCTCTGGAAAACAGTGTGGAGGTTCCTCAAAAAATTAACAATAGAACTCCCCTAGGACCCAGCAATAGTACTGCTAGGAATTTACCCAAGGGATACAGGAGTGCTGATGCATAGGGGCACATGTACCCCAATGTGCATAGCAGCATTCTCAACAATAGCCCAAACATGGAAAGAGTCTAAGTGTCCATCAATGGACAAATGGATCAAGAAGCTGTGGTTCATCTATGCAATAGAATACTACATGGCAATGAGAAAGAATGAAATTTGGCCATTTGTAGCAATGTGGATGGAACTTGAGGGCGTTATGCTGAGCAGGCAAAGAAGTCAGGCAGAGAAAGACAGATACCATATGTTTGCACGTATAGGTGGATTAGGAGGAACTTATCGGAGGACCGTGGGGGAGGAGAAGGGGAAAAATAGGAAGAGGGAGGGAGGCAAACCATGAGAGACTCTTGAATGCTGAGAACAAACTGAGGGCTGATGGGGGTGGGGGAGAGGGGAAGGAGGGTGATGGGCATGGAGGGGGGCATTTGTTGGGATGAACACTGGGTGTTATATGGAAACCAATTTGACAATAACCTATGAAAGAAAAAAATAAAAGTATAATATGAAAATATGATGAGACCAAGTCTACTTTGTTTATCATGGTAGCCTCAAGTGTTCAGCCTACGGAAAAGCACTTGATAAATAACCGCATAACTGAGGTCAGTCACCAGTCCCACAACTATCACAAGCGCCGTTGTAGGCTAAATTTACATGGGGTGCTAATCCTCTGTGGGAATCAGCCTTGAAGTCTCAGTGTAGGTAAATGTTTAGGCTCCTAAAGCTCCACTGGTAAAGAAGAAAGCCACCATCTAGGAGTGAGCAAGGCACTTTATTTCACAGGGTCTCTGCTGGGAGCACGCAATGCGGTGTCCTAAATGAAGGTTCTTCCTATACTGCCGAAATTGGGTAAAACGTGACAAGGCAGCCGAATCAAAGGCAGGCTGGCCCTGGAGTGTGATGCGAAAGTTACCTGGGGAGTCATCTCCAGCAGCTGCAAGGCTCAGACTCTTCTGGAAAACCTAATTAGCTACAAGAGGTAATAAAATAAAAAGGAGACTTCTCTTCTACCTCTAGAAAGTACCAAGGAAGTTAATAAATCATCCTTAGCTCTCCTCTATAGAGAAACATGTTTAGCATCACTCATCTACTATGCTTTCTAGTGAGCACAGGAAAAACAGTAACCCCTCGCTGAAACCTCAGGTCTTGATTAAATAGGAACCAGCCCTAGCTACGCACTTTTTACCAGAGAGGCAGACATGTATCATTGTTAATAGCATCTGGGAGCACCTGGGTGGCTCAGTTGGTTAAGCGTCTGACTTTGGCTCAGGTCATGATCTCATGGTTCGTGGGTTCGAGCCCCGCATCAGGCTCTGTGCTGACAACTAGCTCAGAGCCTGGAACCTGTTTTGTATTCAGTGTCTCCCTCTCTCTCTGACCCTCCCCTGCTCACACTGGCTCTCTCTCTCTCAGAAATAAATAAAACATTAAAAAAATTTTTAAAAAAGAGCATCTGTTCTGGAACCAGATTAAGTTCAAATCCCTGCTCCACTGCTGCATGCCCCCCAGATCTACCTGTTCAGTGTCCTTAGGGCTGACCTGTGTGGCTCACTTTAGCTGGCTCCCTTACCTTCCTGCTTCCCTATGGGGAGCACTAGCTGGATACTGAGGGAGAAAGGAGAGTGTGGTCTGGGTTTCCTCACCCGGTACCCTCTCTGCAGGGTCACCTTGGTCCAGCCATATCCCTTCCCCAAAGGTTTCAGTCTTTTGCAGGTGATCCTTTCCACACTGCCCTATTTCCTGGATCTTCAGGTTTAAAGTCTCCTTAAATCAGGCAAATCTGAGTATACTGTTGGTTCCTGTGTATGTATCCTGACCGATACATTTTTTTCTTGTGTGTGATTCGGGCCAGTTACTTGACTCTCTGGGTCTCAGACTACTGTTTATGTTGGGGACGGTGGTCCGACCTTTATGACATGGGAGACAGGGAGAGGGTTCAGGAAGACTGTGACAGAGTGTAACTGGGGAGGGGTTATACTTGGATAAATTAGAAGGTCAAGAAAGACCTCTCTGAAAGTTACATTAGAGCTGAGACTTGAAGGAGAAGTAGGATCTGGGGCCAGTGGATGAGAGGTGGCAGCGGGTGGGGAACAGGAAGATAGGATTTCAGGAAGAGGAAACAGCATGTTAGAAAGGTTCCGAGTCAGAAAAAAAGCTTGAAATGTTGCAAGAACCACACACAGGTGAATTTGCTGGAATGTACAGCAATGGGGTATGGGGGGGTGGGGCTAAAGGGGAAAGCCAAAGCCAGATTTTGTAGGACTCTGCAGGCCTTGGTAAGGATTTGGATTGTATCCTATGTGCATGGGAAGTAATTGCCAGACTCTGAACCCTGGGTCCTGATGCTGCTGTCTGCCTTCCTGATTTTGTCAAAATTCCTACTTTCAGACTCCTGTCCACTTTTCAGGACACCTTCATCACTCCTTACCTGATCCCCTGTGGGGCCACCCAAACTGTCCCCTATCATCTGCCATTTCACCATCCTTTCTGCCATGGCCGCTCCCTCTTCCTGTAGCTGGGCCTCCTCCCCACTTCTGTTAAGAGATCTGCTCCTGGCTTCAGGCCTTCCTCTCCCCTGCAGTCTCTGCAGCGATGGGCAGAGACCTCTCTGCAATTCTGCCACGGAAACACAAGAGCCACAGAGCCTTGAGTTTCTGCAGAAATATGCAAATTAATGTTTTAAAAGTTTCTTGTGAATAAAAAAGTGCATTTGTCTATCAACAGTCAGGGGTTTGGTTGTTTTTCTTGATTTTGATTTTTTTTGGGCTTTTTTTTTTTTTTTTGCCTGCGAGAAAGCTTGAGTATCAGCGTAAAATGGAGGCTGATTTTGTGCTGTTCTCTCTTAACACTACCAAATTTCCCCACAAGCATACTGAATACTGGCATACTTCAGAAGTTATAAAAAATTCCCATTAGGAATGCAAATTGGGGTTCCATGGGTATATTTGAATCCTGATTTGTAAAGATATTGGGATGATAAATTTTCTAGTTCATCTTAAAGGAAAGTGAGTGATCCATTTTCTGAAGAAAAATAAAAAACATAAATAATAGTCATATATCCCTTAATCATATCACTTTCTTATCGCTTCTCTAAAGACCCAACATCACTAAACAGAATATAAAGGCAAAAATGTACAGAAACACTGACCTGGTTCCCCTATGTTTTGCTTGGGCTTGGTTTGGTTTAGTATAGTTTTGATTTGAGGAAATCAGAACCGATGCTTGGGTTTCTTACTGGAGGCTGCTAAACTATCCTCCAGGGTAAGAAGCATTAAAATGCTGAAGGATTCAGCAAAAGAATAAAATTCTTCTTATCATCTCCCTCCCATTTCTTTTTTTTTTTTCCATTTAAGTTTATTTATTTATTTTGGGGGGGGAGGGGCAGAGAGAGGGAGAGAAGAATCCCAAGCAGGCTCCGTGCACACTGATGCATGGTTCAGTCTCACGAACGGTGAGATCATGACCTGAGCTGAAGTCAAGAACCTGATGCTTAACTGACTGAGCCGCCCAGGCATCCCGCCTCCTCTCCCATTTCTGACCATCATTCTAGCACCTCCAGCACCTAAGCATCCCTATCTAACAGAACAAGACCGTTAAGTTTGAAGTTCCCAGTGTATATACAATTATCCTAACAAATATTTAGCCCTGTCTCTCAGGATTTGTCAGCTCCCAAAATAAGAAGTAAAAATGTGGACAAAAGTATCCATCTTTCAAGCCACAGACCATGTTCACTGGAGATACCCAAGTATCTGAGGCAGACATCTAAATGGTGAGGTCCGTTTTCTGCACCATTCCATGTGAACCGACAGGGACTTGTTTCTGCTGAGTTTATTTCAGCACGAACGACAAACAAACAAACAAACGCCAGCACCTGGCATTTGACAGTGCGAAGATAAAGTTTTAACACACCCGCTCAGATGTTCTGCAGTTACACAGCTGCCGGTACCACTTTCTGCCTGGGTGAGGAGGAATAAAAGTGCACTGTCAGCATTTCTGGCTCCTACTTTCCCTACACAGTGTGAAGCACCACGCGGAAACCGTAAAGCTCAGCTCCGCACTGCTTGGGGTAACCAAGTAGCGATTCACAGGTTCTGCATGCCAGAGAGAGATGATGATTAAATGCAGGAAGAGAGTATCTGTACTAAAGCCCTCAAATTACTGCTAACAACACTGTTTGCATTTGAAGCTGTTAATCTGGGATATTTTCAGATGGGAACAGTAGCCAAACTCCTAACATCCAAAATTGCATCTATGTGAACATGAACTCAATATGAAATGGGTAAGAAGTGCATAAACAGGCAATCTCCATGAAATGTGTTATTTACAAAGGTGGGCTTTAACTTCAGTCTGCACTCACCTTTGAATTCTATGTATGGAGTCACTGTTGCCTGTATGTGTAAATATGAATAAATATTCATACATATGTATATATGAAAAGCACCTGAAAAGTTGTCTTTACCACCCTGAATGCTTTTGTGGTATGATGGATAAACTAGGTGTTAAGCTGACAAACAGGAAGGGCATTGAAATAGGACCGTGAAACGGCATTGTCTTTAGGTATGAGTGTCCATCAACATGTGAGCCTGTTGACAGAATGTAAAGGGAAGACAAATGCTAAATGATCCTGAGCTCAAATTTGTTTAATAATGTACACATTTGGGAGTTGGGCAAGGACAAGCTATGGTTAAAGCAAAGCTGTATTTATCTTAAAGTACTGGTATCTGAGAGAATAAATTCCATTCTTCTACTACAAAGACTTTCTAATATTTGGGTGCCCTGCTAAACGTCCCCTTATCAGTATTTAATGCCTTAAATGATGTGGTTCAATCGAGTCACACATAGAGAAGCTCCAGCATCAGCACTAGTCTGGTGGTGAGACTCAGGGAATCATAATGTACAGTTTTTGTGATTGGGTTATTAAGGTTTTACCACCTGGTATCTGAAATTTTCACAAAGTAACTGACATTGCTTCATAGTTTATTTGTTTTACCAAAATAAGTAAGATCTATTTATAAAATGCCAGACTAACACCAACAGAATAAAGGCAAACTGTATCAAATTGCATTGTTTGTTGAACATTGTTTAGATATGAATACAGGTAAAACAGAAAAATATTGTCCCTCAAATTTTCACACAAGTTCCAAAAGATTTTTATTAAAGGAACTGACTGTCTTATGAATGCATCAATTATACAGGAATTCTATTATGTGTAAGCCAAGAAATAGTAGCATTATTAAACAGAGAAAATAGAATTGGGTTATGAATATATGGAATCAGATGTTGTAATAATACTAAGAGAAGAGTGATTTACCCATAGCAGGACTATTTAAATGTCTTAGGGTTTTGTTTTTTTTTTTTAAATTTTCTTAACATGCCTTGAAATGCATTCATTCATTCATTCATTCATTCATTATAAATGATAGTAACACCTGTTCCTTGGAGAACACTTAGGAAATACAGATTTTAAAAGGGGAAAAATAAAATTCACCTATTAGCTCACCACTAGTCATGTTTTGTTATATCACATTCAGATATTTGAGTTACACTACACACACTTTTCAAGGGGCATCATCTGACAATAAAGCATAAATATTCTCTCATCACTTGATTTTTAAAAATATATATAAACTGTGAGATTTATTAAATAATTAACTTGAACAGAATTATGGGCATATATATTAAAACATGTGTAGTTGTACAAGACAAATAATATGCAGTTACAAACACAATATAGTTCTTCACTGAGATGGTACAAGGTTTTTATAAAAACCTTGAGCCAAGACTATGCTGACAGCCAGCTCGGAACCTGGAGCCTGTTTCGGATTCTGTGTCTCCCTCTCTCTCTGACTCTCCCCTGTTCATGCTGTCTCTCTCTCTCTCAGAGATAAAAACATTTAAAAATTTTTTAAAGAAATCCTTGAGCCAAGAATTTGCCACATAATTTTTAATAACACACTGTGATTTGTCTAACCCATCTTCTGTGGCTGATCACTTATAGTGCATCTAAATCTTCACAACTGTTAACAATACCAAAGGAACATCTTAGGTCCAGGGCTTTGCAAACATAACATAATTATTTCCATAAAATTAATTCAGCTTTATTTATTGGATCAAAAACATTTGAGGAGCACCTGGGTGGCTCAGTCAGTTAAGTGTCTAACTCTTGATTTTGACTTAGGTCATGATCTCATAGCTCATGAGATGGAGTACCACATTGTGCTCTGTACTGACAGCATGGAGACTGCTTGGGATTCTCTCACTCTTTGCCCCTCCCTCAATTTCATGTGTGCGCTTTCTCTCTCAAAATAAATATCTTTAAAAAGCATTGAATTTTAAAGCTTTTTATTAAAACATTTTAGGGGCACCTGGGTGGCTCAGTCAGCTGAGTGTCTGACTTTGGCTCCAGGTCATGATCTCACGGTCCATGGGTTCAAGCCCTGCATCAGGCTCTGTGCTGACAGCTCAGAGCCTGGAGCCTCCTTCGGATTCTGCATCTTCTTCTCTCTCTGCCCCTCTTCCACTCATGCTCTCTCTCAAAAATAAATAAACATTAAAAACAATTTAAACAAATGTTTAAAACATTTTAAATCACAGAAGTGACTCATGAACATAATCTATCAAAAAGCAAGTCTCTTGGGGCACATGGGTGGCTCAGTCAGTTAAGCATCTAACTTCAGCTCAGTTCATGATCTCACAGTATGCAGGTTTGAGCCCCACATCGGGTCTGTGCTGACAGTTCAGAGTCTGGAGCCTGCTTTGCATTCTGTGTCTCCCTCTCTCTCTGCCCCTCCCCCACTCACACTCTTTCTCTCTCTGAAAAATAAACATTAAAAAAAATTTTTTTTAAAAAGGAAGTCTCTTTTTCCTTCTTCCAACCTACAGTCCACTCTTCAGCTATAACCCCTGTTAACAATATCTTATTTATTCTTCTGGAAATTTTCTATGCATGCACGGGCATATATGCAATTTACATGTCTCCTGCACATTTATATAAGTGCCAGCATGCTATATCTTAGCAATATATCTTGAAGATTATTCAACATCAATGCATCTATATCTCAATTTTTCTAATGATTTCATCAGATTTAGTTGCCTGGATATAGCAGAGCATATAAAAATGGTCTACTGCTACATGGTAGGTTTCATTCAATTTTCGCTTTTACAAACAATGATAAAATGTTGTTCCTCATATATTTTTCAAACTTGCAAAAACATATCAGTATAAAGGGACTATGCTAAGTAAATGGGTATATACCTTTTAATTTTGTTAGGCATTACCATATTGCATTCTACATGGTTAAATTTATTTACATTTATTTAAAAAAATTTTTTTAGAGAGAGAGCACAAGTAGGGGAGAAGGGCAGAGAGAAAATTTTAAGCAGGCTCCACGAGGCTCAGCACAGGCCCTGACTCACAGCTCGATCCCAGAACCCTGGGATCATGACCTGAGTTGAAATCAAGGGTCTGATGTTCAACCAACTGAGCCACCCAGACACCTTTATTTTCATTTCTTAACAACAGTATTATGTGAATTTTAATGTTGCCACTCTGAAATTAAAACACTGTATTATTTTCATTGTTTTTATTTATATTTCTTTAATTACCAGTGAGACTGATCACCTACTCAATTTGGACTTTAATTCAAATCTCCAAGTGAATTCATCACATACATTCTGAAGACTGGGGAAAATCTTGCCTCTGTTATCTTCAACTATTTATTGGCTAAACATTTGTTTTGTGATTTATATCCTTCACATTCATACTCTCTTGCTTTTATAGATGATAATTTAAAACAATAACAAGAGCTGCTCTATTTAGGCACTGTTAACAATTGTCAAACTGTTTACATGTTCAGAATACTTTTCTGGGAACATTATTGAACATAAATTCTTTCTACCTTTTCCACCCAAACCAGAGTGACTTAGAGCCACCTAATGAGCCATTTGTATGTGCCAAGAATTCAAAGTAACTTTGTAAGTGCTGAGTCATGAATAAACCACCCAGTGGCAGATATTACATATGGCTAGTTAACAATTATTAAAATTCATTAAAAACAGGGTAGTACTCAAATACTCAAAACTGTATTTTTTTAATGTCAAAAACATTAAGAATAATTATCTCTGAGTAGGATTGCAGGCTACTAAATTACTTTTGTTCTTTCTGTGGGAATGCTACAAAATCAACACCAAGTGCTTTGTGCAGGAACCTGCTATCTATACCCTTTGGAGAATATACTGGAAAGATTTTGTAAAATTCATAACAATAATAATAATTCATTCAATCATTCAATAGGTATATTTGAATACTTTCTGGGTAGCTATGAGTGTGCTCAGGATGAAAGTACAGTGCACTGCCCTGGCTGCCTAGGATCCCACAGTACTGGATGTACACAAGAAATGATCGGAAAGGCCAAAGAGAGAAAGAAGAGAACATGTGAGTTAATGTGTCAACTATCCCCTTGGGAAGTCTAAGTCTCAGTTTCTTTATCACAGAATGATGGAGTTAAACTCAAGTAGATGAGACGTTCTCAAACTTTTTTGTCTCAGGAACCCATTACACTCTAAAAAGTTACTGAGGACCCAACAGTGTTTCTTTGTATGGGTTGTATCAATCAAGCTTCACTGTATTAGTAATCAAAACTGTGAAAAATTTAAAATATGTATGAATTCAAGGATAACATTAATAAACCCATTAGAGGTTAAGATAAAAAGCATATTTTATGAAAATAACAATATTTTCCAGAATGGCAATTAGAAGAAAAGTAGCACTCTTAAATTTTGCATATCGTTATCATGTCTAGTAAATAGAAGACAGCTGGATTCTCCTGTCTCCTTCTACATTCAATCTGTTGTGATAACACATGTCGTGTGGCCTCTGGCAAGCTCACTTCATGCTAGTGAGAAAGTAAGAAGGAAGAGAAGGGTAGCATCTCAGTATTATTATGAAGATAATTTTTGCTTGCAATAGTCTTGCAGATCCTTGAACTACACGCTGAGCATCTCTAAATTGTCTCAGGTCCAGTTCTGACATGTTATGAATGTCTGATTCTCCCCATTTAAAAAAAAAAAATGCCAGAATGGAAAATACAAAAGAACACAGCAAACTCATGTCTAAGAGGGAAAATGTGCCAAATGAGGAGAAATTTCTCTAAGTTTTGTTCTGCTGGAATTTGCTCTCTCACAAGAGTCAGATTGGCCTTCTAGGAAAAAAAAAAATTTAAACAAAAATTTTAAGAATTTAAGAGTTTCTGGGTGTTATATGGAAACCAACTTGACAATAAACTATTTAAAATTAAAAAAAATAAAAATACAGGGGCGCCTGGGTGGCTTAGTCGGTTAAGCATCCGACTTTCGCTTAGGTCATGATCTCACGGTTCGTGGGTTCGGGCCCCGCGTCGGGCTCTGTGCTGACTGCCAGCTCAGAGCCTGGAGCCTGTTNAATATTTAAAAATCAAAAAAGTAATAAATAATAAAAATTTTTAAAAGAGTTTCTGGGGAACCTGGGTGGCTCAGTCAGTTAAGCATTGAACTACTGATTTTGTGTCAGGTCATAATCTAATGGTTGGTGGGATGGAGCCCCACATCGGGGTCTGTGCTGACAGCATGGAGCTTCCTTGGGATTCTCTCTCCCTCTCTGTCTCTCTCAAAATAAATAAACTTAAAAAAAGAATTTAAAAGAGATTCTTAGCAGAAGTTAATTTTTCTAATTAGATTGCATAGAAAACATCATTTTGGAAGTTTTAAGAATGGATGATTTTCTCAGAGTATTCTTATTTTCAATCAGACAGATATTTTATTTTTGCATATGTTACAAATCTCCAATTTAATAGCCAATTAAGATTTTGTTTTATTCTACATATTTTTATGGGTGGGGTAGGATGTATAAAAGGCAGGAGAAAATTTTAATTATTCCTAATAATTGAACCAGGGGCAAGAATTGTGTGTGTGTGTGTGTGTGTGTGTGTATGCACATGTGTGTATGTCTGTTTATGGAAGTATGAATATTCAGATTTTAATTAAAATGCATTAGTCATTTCATAAAGAGGTGAGATCTCTCTGTAGACTAGAAAACAATCTTAGTGTTCTGGCATTTCCTCTACAGCTGGAATTTCTATAATAAAGGAATTCTGGTCTCCAGTGGGGATTTTAGACATAGGTGAAATTGACTATATTAGCTATAGGTTGAAATTAATACATTAAATACTTTTTAATCTTTGCCTGGGTTAAAAATATAGGAAGGCCCTATAAAGCTGACCGAAATGCAGGCAATAAGAAGCACATCATCTAATCATCTGTGATTAATAATGAACAGTTTTACTTCATTCCTTATATGAATTTACATCAGAGAACTGTTTCTGTTTACACAGTAGGATGAGCTCCTTAACCCTTATTAAACAAGTAGATTCTGACAAAATACTCTATAAAAGGTTTTGTATATGACATGGCAAGAGAAGGGGTTGGGGGGCAGGAAGTATGCTTACATCCATTCTCCCAACTGAGAATACATTTGAAATACACTTTAAAGCTTTAAAAAAGCATTTAAAAAGCTCAAGGCTTTAAGGATACATTCTGATTTCTCAAGCCAAAATGATGTCTTGTAAAATATACCTATCTTTAACACAGAGTTCATTGCTCATCTCCACCTCTTATTAAGACTAATTGAACACTTACTTTATCTAATTCATATATTTGATTCAGTTTACTCACCAGTAAAATGGAGATAAAATGAATAATACCCACCAATTTCAACAGGAGTATTTGAGGGTTAAATAAAACAATGCACGCACATTGTTCAGCTTAGATCCTAGCCCGAACTAAGCCCTCTATAAATGGCAGCTGCAAGGATGCTGCTGTGGCTTCTCTTTTTAAAGCATTGCTTGGAATACAGACCCACACAGATACCAGGGAGCCCGAGGTATAACTGAGCTAACACTACAAATTAACAGGAAAGGATAGCCTTTCTCCAAACTGGCTTTGGGACAATTGGTTATTTATAGAAAATAAAACAAAATCTACCCCACTTCATATCATACATCAAAATTAATTTCAAGTAGATTAAAGACTAAAATACAAAAGGCAACATTCTACAGCTTTTGGAAGACAATAAAAGAGAATATTTTGTAAGCCCAGGATAGTAAACTACTTTAAAAAAAAAAATTTACCACTTATTTATTTTTGAGAGAGGTAGGGGGAGGGGCAGAGAGAGAGGGAGACACAGAATCCGAAGCAGGCTCTAGGCTCTAAGCTAGAGCCTAGAGTCTAACTCACGAGCCGTAAGATCGTGACCTGAGCCAAAGTTGGGCGCTTAACAGACTGAGAAACCCAGGTGCCTCAAATTACTTACTTCTTGAACAAGACACAAAAGAGTTAACCATGAAAAGAAATCACTACATTTGAGTGCAGTAAAATAAAAACTTCTTCCCACATAAACAAATAAACACTCTGGAAACTCAACTTGTAACTTGGGAGAGGATATCTGCCACCCATATGACACGATTCATTAGTATCCAAAAACTATAAAGAATACCAACAAATCAGTAAGGAAAAATGCAATCAAGTCAAAAATAGGCGAAAGACACAACTAGGCACTTCAGAGTGGGGAATCCAAATAGTGGGAAAACATATTAAACAACAATTAGCCTCTTTTGCAATATATAGGAAAACACAAATTTAAACTATAAAGCAATACAACTAACAGATTGGCAAATATTAAAAACTTTAACAGTATCAAATATTTGCCAGGACATGCAGGAAGAAAACTCATATGCTACTAGTGGGTATATAAATTCATTGTACTCATTAAAGAAAATAGACATTAAGTTAGTAAAACTGAAGATGTGAATTATTTGTAACTCAAAATCTTCCCTGAAACTCTTGTTCTTTTACACAAGGATATATGTACAAAAGTGTTCACAGAAATGTTGTTTGTAGTAACAAAGAAATGAAATCAAAGCAACAGAATACTAAATAGCATTGAAGAAGGGTGAATTTTGGCTATACACAGCAATATGGGACATACTAAAATTGTAGGGACACTATAGTCAGAAGAAATAAAATCTAAGAATATGTACAATATAATTCCATTTATATCAAGTTCAAAAACAGTCAGAATTAACTTATGGTTATTGGACTTCACTGACATTATGAACCCTTTTCTTTTTTCCTAAGTTTATTTGTTCTGAAAGAGAGAAAGAGACAGCATATGCGAGTGGGGTAGGGACAGAGAGAAAGAGAGAGAATCCCAAGCAGACTCCCTGCTGTCAGCACAGAGCCCAGCGTGGGGCCTGAACTCACAACCGTGAGATCATGACCAGAGTCAAAACCAAGAGTTGGACACTCAACCAACTGAACCACCCAGGTACCCCTGAACCCTTTTCTAAAGAGAAGGACAAACAGTAGCCTAACCCTAGCAGTATCCTAATGTTCTACCATTAGTGATGTCCAGAGCAGCTACCAGTTGCTTGTCTGTTTAGTCTTTTATAGTTTTTCTGTATTGTCCCTTACAGTTTATAAAGTACCTTCACATTAAGTGATCTTTACAACATCCATGTTATAAGGCGTCATACCTCTTCACAGAAGAGTGACAAGAGATTAGAAAGGTTACATGAATCTCAGGTTCACACAGCCATCTGAATGGCAGAGTCTCTCTTCTAAATCTGAAGTCCACTCTTCTATGCTGCCTGAATATTAGTTCGACCAAAGGATTTTACAATCCACAAATAGGAGATGAGGCCCTTAAACTGGAATGCAATGGGAGTCTCCATTCACTCTCAACATCACTGGCTCTGGAAACCAGCTAGTCCTCATCTGAGCTAAGTAATTGGATCTAGCCCTGTGGTGGGCAGAGATGAAGGCTGTGCTCTGATCTGGAGAAGCTCTAAGAAGAATCTTTAGACCAAAGCAGGCTGGGAACATTTTCAGTAAGCAAGAGTGTGAGAGCAGTGTTCCCAGGGGGATGCTTATTTCCTTTCCCTATGTCAGAGAAACAGAAATGCAAATCATTACAACAATTTATTTCTCAGGCCACTGGACAGATGTACAATTGCCCTCTAGGATATTTTGAGCCTGCCTCCTACTCTTTAGGACCTCTCAGAGACAGAAAGGATCTTGGGACTTCCAAAGTAAGTAATAGGTGCAGCTTAATTGTTTAGAGTTAATTTATGGCATGGTGGGATTTAAAAAATGTTAGGGGTAACTATATTACAGTGACATTTTATTTTCCCTAAACAAAAAATCTACTTCTTTTGGGATCAGCTTTATCCAAAGGGTGACCAAATTTCCTAATGTGTCCTGGGTAGTTCTGGTCTATTCCTGCTATCCTGGCCTAATTACTAATGGTTCCTACCTTCATAAAGAGTCCCAAATTGGACGATAAATTATCTAATTACACTACTTACCCAAGACCATCACTTACGTGTGTATTTATTTCATTCAACAAACATCTACCGAACATCCACTATGTGCCAGAATTTGTGTTGTAGGTCAAGACTACAAAGGGAAAAAGCCTTTGTAAGATACTCATAATCTAAAATAACCCATAATCCATGGACAAATCAGTCAACTGATTTAATCATTTGTTCATTTGGTCTCCTTTAACAAAGTTTATTATCTCCACCTAAAACAACGTTATGCAGATAAAAATGTTTCTCTTCATGGAGTTTATAAGCTTATAGACTAATGGAAAGATAGAAAATTACATAAAAATAGCTAAAAATGTGGTAAGTGGAAAAGGGTAGTATTCTATAAACAGTCTTGAAGAGGTGATGGTAGAATTCGCTTGTAGGGGAATATTGTTCTTGTACTTGGAAATACTTTTTAAAGGGCTTCTAGTCTTTTAAGGGAAGTTTTAAAAAAGAGGAGCTATTCTCTGTAGTGCACCTATATACCAGGGCTATTTTTCTTGGTTCCATGGATTTATTCTCTAAATATATTCAAACATATAGTGTTTAAGCATCAGCTTCTAGTCATAGAATGGAGAAGAATGCAAAAACTAAATGTCTGCCTGTAACGAGCCTAAAGTCTTACATAGGGTTTAAGCTACTTGGTTCATTAATATCTAAAGGGTCTACAGATTTATTCTTTCATTCATCCATTTATTCAACAAGATAGCCACATACTGGGTGAAGTGTCTAAAGTGAAATTTTCTGGACACTGACATCTGATGCTGAGTTGTTAGTTTTTTTTTCTTTTTTCCCTTAAGTTACCTCAAGTTATCCTTGGATCCTCACTCAGTGTGTCAACCACAGCCCAGAGCTGGTTTAGGATATGTACCTGGACTAAGAGGAAATATAAGGCAACAAAGACTCAGAAGCATTTATAGCAATCAGATATTTTCAGAAGGAGAATAAGTTTCCTTTAGGAAGTATTTTCTATTAAGATACTACATAAAGGAGTGATCTGGGGCATCAGGTGGCTCAGTCAGTTAAGTGTCCAAATTTGTTTCAGCTCAGGTTATGATCTCACAGTTTTGTGAGTTCAAGCCCTACATTGGGCCCTGCACTGGCAGCATTAAGCCTGCTTGAGATTCTCTCTCTGCCTCTCTCCCACTCGTGCTGTCTCTGTCTTTTACATATATGGGGTAAGGGGCTCCTGGGTGGCTCAGTTGGTTGAGCTCAGGTTTGTGAGTTTGAGTCCCGCGTCAGGCTCTGTGTGGACAGCTCAGAGCCTGGAGCCTGCTTCAGATTCTGTGTCTCCCTCTTTCTGCCCCTCCCATACCTTCGCTCTGTCTCTCTCTCTCTCAAAACAAAACAAAACAAAACAAAACAACCACTAAAAAGAAGGAGTGATATCGTAGGTCTAGAAAATCTAAGGACACTCAAATTATATTTTGATTGGGGGGAAATGTATGACATTATGTAAGTAATCACTGGAGCATTAATCCAATTTAAATGCATGCACAATTTTCTTGAGAGAGGTCCTAACTTTGATAAATTCTCAAAGGAGTTCATGACTGCCACCACCATCCTGCACCATACTTAAAAGTCAAGCACCACTGGTAACGAATTAAAAAAAAAAAACCTATAAGGGGCGCCTGGGTGGCTTAGTCGGTTAAGCCTCCGACTTTCGCTTGGGTCATGATCTCGCGGTTCGTGGGTTCGAGCTCCGCGTCGGGCTCTGTGCTGACTGTCAGCTCAGAGCCTGGAGCCTGTTTCAGTCTGTGACTCCCTCTCTCTCTGACCCTCCCCTGCTCACGCTCTCTCTCTCTCTCCTAGAAATAAATAAAAATATTAAAAAAAACCCTATAATACAAATCAGTAACTATTATAATGAAGGAATGCACAAAGTTCCAACAACAAGCTAAGTGAAATAAAAGTGGCAATGGATTTCTTAAGATTTCATTTACTTACAGATATGTTTTCTGTACACACAAATATTGCAAAGAGGCTCAAAACATAGGTTTTAGGACCAGGCAGACCCATGCTGAGATCCTATTCCACCAATATTTAGCTATGTGACTTCAAGGGGATTACTCGGCATCACTAATCACAATTCCCTCAGCTACAGAATGGGGGAAATAGCCTTCACTGTGGGCTCTAACAGAGCCCTCACAGTCCTAAGGGTGTGGTCCTAATTGTGAGGATTAAATGATAAAAACCTCAGAAAAGCACCTAGCTATTCAAAGTGCTCAAAAAGGGGTACCTGTGTGGCTCAGTTGGTTAAGCCTCTGACTTCGGCTTAGGTCATGATCTCACGGTTTGTGGGTTCGAGCCCCACATCAGGCTCTATGCTGACAGCTCAGAGCCTGGAGCCTTTTTCCGATTCTGTGTCTCCCTCTCTCTCTCTCTCTGCCCCTCCCCTTCTCATGCTCTGTCTCAAAAAAAAAAGTGCTCAATAAATGTGAGCTGCCATCACAACTACACACACACACACACACACACACACACACACACGAAACAGAGTAAATTATTTCTGACAAGCTGTCTTTGCATTTATCCCATATATTATCAGAGTACAATTCCTTAAAATTTCTTAATGCTAGTACATAAAAATGTGTGCTCCAATATGCATTTCCATAATAATGGTGGTATTTCCAATGGTTGAGAGCAATGATGTGTGTTTCAAGCAGATGAGCTGAGTGAAGTGTGAAGAGTTGAGGGTGGAAGATTTACACAGGGTGAGCAGCTTAAATAATACCTAGAAAATGCGATCCTAGGTTTTTTTCACACATAAAAAAATAAGTGATTACAAGGTGAAAACCTAATTCTTATTTCTTTCTCAGGTCCAGCCTTTTACCTACTTGGTTTCATTAGCCTCATTCTCCTGGAGAGGAGAATGGTTTTGCATTGCAAAACTGTCACTGCCACCATGAAGGTGAGATCTTATCTTTTCATTGTCCATGTATGCTGGGCTTTAAGTCAGACTTCTTTACCTCTCCGCATTGCTGGGTCCTAAATTTAGTTAGGGACCCATTTAATAACTCACTTTTTAGAAATCTAGTTTCTAGATATTGCACATATAAAAAATACCTACAATGTGACTCTCATAAAGGAAGTAATGAGTCCCTGTGACCATGTGTGATAAAAGAGAGAGGAATCACCATCCACGTTTTCCCCAAATCCATAACTTTTTCTAATTTCACTGCAATGTTCTGAGAAACAAATAGTCACTAGTCCCATCACTGAGTCAAGGAAATAATTTATCATGGTTCATTAGTGGAAGATGTTCTTTCTATTCTGTGCAGCCAGACTCTTCAACTGCATCAAGGGAGAAGGAGGGGGTTGCTTTCTGGTGAGCCATATTCTTAGTGTATTTGCATTTAATGCTGTTTCATTTTCTCCCAACAGAATTACTTTCTCTTGACTGTGTAATATATGTCAGAAATGAGAAACCAAATTCTTCTTCCTAGTCAATATTTAGGCCATAAATGTCTACTGAGCAGTCCATCACAGGGACACAGACAAAAAGAGAAACGAATGTAAAGTGTGTTAGCATGGAAGGGATTTTAGATGACCTAACTGAACTTCCTCCTCGTCATAACTTGCACAGTGTTTTGCTATTGCTGTTGATAGTTTTTCGTTTGTCTGAATACCTACTCTGTCCCAGGTATTGTGCTAATTATTTTATACGGCTTGTTTCTTTAAATACTCACAAAAAACCCCACAAGCCTACTGCTGTTCGACTTATTTTAGAGGAAACTGAGGCATGGAGGTATTAGGTAATGTCCAGGGTCAAAGAACTAGTAAATGATGCCTTCAGGATTTTAACCTATGACCGAGCAGTGACAGATTCTGCCCTTATAGAAGAACCTGGGACAGCCCAGATGAAGTGCAGGACTCCCTCTTGAACCACAGGACCATCTGCAAGTCATTTAAGTTAAATGGAGTTCCTCCTACTTTAGAAGGGACATGCTGTTTCGAGAGGTCACATGCTTCTGTATCCCCCCCCTACCTTTCTGATGGTTCCAACTAATTGCCTTTGTTTGAGTCTCTTCTTCTGCACAGCCCTCAAATACTGATACCTGGGGTTCTTCATCTTCATCTTCTTTGCTCTTTCCTCCTCTCAGCAAAGTCTGCCCCATTACCATGAGTATAATTATCATTGACAAATCACCTCCAAATTCCTACCTTTGGCCTGAAACAGCCCTAGAGCTCCAGACACAAGTGTAACACACCCCCCTCTGAATGTTGCAGAATCAGCTACATTGGTGGTGTCAAATACCAGGCACCTCTTCCCTCCTTCTCTGTCTCTCCCAGTCATTCTACCTGGTATTCGTGACCTACCAGTGCACAGGCCCACAAGTCCTGTTGGTTTTCATCCCCTAAAATAGCTCCTAAATTTGTCCCTTACTTTCTACTGCATTTGTTAGAATTGAAGCCCTCATCATCTGTCATAAATAGATGTTGCAGTAGACTTCCTGCTCCATTTCTGATCTATCTTCCACTCAGGCTCCAGAGTGATATTTCTAAAAATAAGCTGATCACATTATTTCCCTGCTTTAAACCATGTATTGCTTCTCTACCCTGACTGGGAGGGAAAAACCCCACCATATTCTTATATCGTGGCCCAAAAGGATCTCTATGATCTTGATCTCTGGGAACGCCCCACCCTCAGCCCTCTGCCCCACTTCCTATTTTATTCTAGAAATCCCAAACTATTTGTGGTCCCCCAAGCAGGCCAAGCTATTTCCTCCATCAACCTCTTCCTGTCATCTTAGAGAATTCCTCACCAGGTTTTAAAACAGACCTCACACATTGTTTCTTCCACCCATACATCCTCCTCTGGGAGCATCTGCTCCTGATGTAGCTATTGTTTCTTGTGCATCTTTGTTCCCTGGGCATCCATTTCTTCACTTCCCACAATGTATGGTAATTACTTGTATAGATGTCTGTCTAGTCCTAAAGACAATGAGTGCCTTCAGATATACAACACATACACACCTTCTAGATGTTGTATCTATTCAGATGGTGCTCACACATTCAGCTATTTCACACACCCTCAGATTTTACACATGCTTGTTCAGTTGTTTTCACAAAGAGGATCTGAGGTGCACTTACATTCTACGCACATCATTCAAATGTTATATACACTTGTGTAGATGTCATAATACTTGTTCAGGTGATATACATGCTCCTTAAATGTTACATGTGTTCACTTAAATCAAACATGTGTTCATGTAAATGTTAACAAGTGCACTTAAATGTTACACATGGGTGTTACTCATACTTAAAACAATGGTTCTCAAAATGTGGCTCCCAGACCAGTAACATCAGGATCACCTGAATTCATATTCTTGAGCCCAACCCCAGATCTTCTGATTCAGAAACTTTAGTGTTAAGTTCCCCACAATATGTGTTTTAACAAGTCCTGCAGGTGATTCTGAAACATGCTCAAGTTTGAGATCCACTAGCTTAAATGCTACACATCCTCATTCAGATGTTCTACGTTTCAGCTCAGATCATATCCTAGCTAGTGCATATGATACACATATTCACTAAAATGTGACACCTATTAGCTTTAAAAAAAAAACATTCACTTAGAGAGTAAACAGCTCAAACATTACACACTGATATTTACATATGCTTGTGCTTATTCAAAAGTCATGTTTGAGATAGTACAAACCCTCTTCAGACAATATACATGCACGCTGAGATGATACACATGTTCACTGTCTTGTTACAAATGTTCATTTATATCTTATATATGTTAACTATGCACTTTGATCTTCCACAGCCATGTGTTTGTTTAGATGTGACATACCCTTTTTCAGGAAATACACATGCTCGCTGGGATCTCACACATGTTCATTTGTGTTTCACAGCATACATAGGTGTTTTACAAACTCATTCTGATGTTACACATGCTTACTCAGATCACACATGCTGAATTAGATGTCTATGGAATTAGTCAGCTGCATGCTCACTCATTCAGATTCAGCCTTCCATACCCTGAATGTACTGCTAACCAACTCCTGCTAAAGATGAAGGGGATCTACCGTTCTACTTTCCATCTTGATTATGGTATTCTTCTTCAGAAAGATTCCTCTTTCTCTGATCTTCTATCTGATCTCCTGATGCTGTTGGGTGTGTCACTCCCTTTGCAGAAGGTGCTGGCCCATGAGCTACCTCAGTGCTTTCTGTGATCTTCAGAGTAGCCCAAGAATACTATTGTTTACACAGAATTTATATCAGTTTGCCAAATTAAAATACCCTCATCTATTTGGGGAAAGTTGTTCCAGTAACTATAAGTCTTTCACTGGGATTGAATATGCTTTTAACCACATCTTCTATCATCTCTGGAAACCCACAGTTATATACCTACAAGGAACTCCATACTCATTCATTTCAGGGACACTTTTGATTGGTTTTACTTCATAATTTTACAATTGCCTTGCCCACAATCAATAAGAGAGGCTTGCACAGTGGTACTGGGTCAACATCCAAAGCAAGAAGTATTGATTGAGCACTTATTATGAACTCAACCTCCTTCAGTGGCCAGAAATACTTCTTTGCTTGTCTCAATTGTTTCCTCCTCCAATTTGTAGAGAAAGAGCTTGGTTTTTGGAGTCAGACTGATATTAATTTGAATCTTGGTTCCACAACTTACTGGTCATTTGACCTTGTGAAAACCATTTAATATTTCACAGGCATTGTTTCCTCATCTGCATAATGGGGATAATGATGTCCACCCTGCAGCTTTCATGTGAAGGTTTTATGTCTGGCACACAGCATGTGATCAAGATAAGCTAGATTTAAGAAGACTCTGTTATAAGCCAAATAAAGACAAGTATTTTTTCCCACAATGGAGCTACCAGAACACATGCAAATAAGGTTGAGATTGAGAAGCAAGCTCCACTTATACAGGCAAATCCATCATAGTCTCGGGAAAGATCCAGACTGAGGACCCCCAGGGTAGAAGTCAGAACAATGCTTGAAGGTCCAGCATGCAAGCAAACCATCGGTTATGAATCCACCCACAGGTATTAGGCAACCATAGGAGCAGTGAGAAATGCCAAAGGGTCCCAATTATCTCAAGTGTTATTGAAATAAAATCTTGGAATAGGGGTTATGTCAGGAGTCCAGTCCTAATGACTGCGGCACATAAGGAGAGAGGAAGAAGGAATACTGATTTTAGAAAATGGCACACAAGTAGACAATTCAAGAAATGGCAGTTCAAGATCTAAGAAAGGAATGGAGAACTAGGTAAAGACAGACTACAGGGTCAATGCTCAGGTACCACACTCCATGTCCAACAGGCTGCAAGGCCACTAACAATAGTAACTGGAACCTGTGGTCAGCACTTGGGTTTGACACTCACTAGGGAGGGGGAAGGGGCTTCTTGAAACTTCTTGCCTTAAGAAAATATTGTTTGTAGAACTGAGATAGACTGCAGCCTGCAGGGAGGTCATTAGTGAGCTGAAAAAGGTAGAAATAAGGAAATAGGGGTATGGGTTGGTGACAGAGAGGCTGTTAGAGTAGGTTTCACATTTCTGTGACTCTTAAGTCACAAGGCAGTGCCTACTGACCACAAGTGTCACCTGGTTGTATACATTTACTCCCTAAATATGCAACATACATGGAGTGCTTAGAATGGTGCCCCTCGCCNAAATGGTGCCCCTGACATAGAATATGGACCAAATAAATGTTACCTAGTGTGATTATATTTATGAATTAATCCAGCAACTATATAATGTGCACTTGCTGTTAGTAGTTAGGAATAAGGAAAAGTAAAATCATAGTCCCCAATCTCAAGGGATCAAGAGTCTATTGGTATAATCCTATTTAAATAATCCCAAAAATATAAGAGGAAAGAATGTCCAATTCTTCCTTGGTTTGGTGAAGCAAAGGGGTCTCAGAGAGCTTCTCTGATGTGTTTGAGTGGACTTGGGTATTTGTCAAGAAGACAGAGAAGAGAAGGGCAACTAGCAATGCCAAAGGCCCAAAATGGTGATACTTTTAGAGAAATAGAGGGAACCAAAGATACACAGGGAATGGGGAAGGGTCAGGTTATGGAGGAAGGTTAGGAAAAAATCACAGATGGACTTAAATGTCTTCATAGGAGATTACCTCTAAATATATAGGCAATAGGAAACCACTGAAGGTTTCTAAGGAGGAGAATGGCGAGTGGATTTATCATGTAGGAACATCACTCTGGCTACAGTGTGAACAGTATCTGGAGAAAGTCAAGGCAGAAAAGAAAGAGCCATGCTAGAACTGCACTGTGGCTGCAATTCAGTTGGAAGGTGATAATGGTCCGGATGAAGTAGCAGCAGGAAGGATGGAGATGGGTGGAAAAATTCCAGAGAGAGTTGAGAAGTAGAAATGATAAAATTTGGTGATCGTTTAAACAAGAGAGAGAAATATATTATGGCCCACCTTCAGAAAAACTGCAAGTTTTAAGCCAAGTATCCCAGTGTGGCTGGGAACCATGATCTACTCTGATATCTGGCACTCATACAGGGCCATCCCCTTTGTGAAGGGTCCTGGAACAATGGCAGTGATTCACAGATACCTGGTCAGTCATGCATTCTGGGGCCTTGACTGGAATGATAAATAGTGTGCTGATTTAATGAAAAGAGATAGTCACAATCTCCATTTCATTTAGCAAAGACAGAAGCAGCTGCCATAGTGATGCACTTATATGTCAGTCGAGTCAATGAATGGGGATTCTAAAGTTAAAACAGAAAGACTGATTGAATGTGAAATTGGTCAGTGGCTATGGTATATTTGCTGGATGCATCAAAACAGACAGAAAACTAATTATATGACTTCTGAGTGGACAAAAGTTTGACAGTCTGAAATTTCAAAGCCCTATTACAGCTGCCTCAACTGAAATATTCAGTTAAAGATGTGAGGGCTACATATTAAGTGGGCACTCAACTGAGTGAATAAATGAATGAATGGATTTCTCTGAAACATTAAATCTAGCTTTCATGATTCCCCAGTGATTATATTATCGTTCACATTTTCCACATGGGCTTGGTGATGGCATATTAATAACTGAGAGTGTTGATTAATGGATCGGTATTAACCTGAAGAGAAGTTTTAGTAGCATTCCCAGGTTTCTGTAAATAGCTCAATTCTGTTCAACATTTTTGCCTATGGTTTGGATAAAAGTGCAACTGTCACTTAAATCAAAATGACTCAAAGCTGGTGAAATCCTTCACTCCTTCCTTCCCTGCCTCCTGTGATGATCAGAGCAGGTCTGATCGTTAAGAAGAAAATAAGAGCTAGAGGTCCTCTAATTGCTTTATATTCTTTGGGAAACTAAGCAGGGAAATGGATGGAGAGGAGGGAAGGGAAGGGCAGAGGGAAATAAAAGGACCAAAGAACCAGAAACAGGAGAAAGGAAGAAAAGAAAGAAGATAGAAAATGCGAGAAGAGAGGAGGGAGGGTAAGAGGGAAGGAGACAGGTAGAAGACCAAGGAAAGAACGACAAAACCAACAGGATAGAGACATTGAAAGGAATGGAACTGAGGAAAGAGTCTTGCTCAAGGAAGAAAGATCTCTGATAATGGCTTTAAATACTTTAAGGAGGTCACGTAGAAGAGAAAATACTTCTATCTTGATTTGCTGCAGGGTCAAGAGGTGTTAGTTTAAAGGAACCAGAATAAATGGAAGGCATTTAAGAAGATGATTGTTGGTTTGGTAAATGTAGAGTTTTCCAACAACAGGAACTACTGAAAAAAGTAATGAGTCGACATGTCATGAGCTACCAGTAACTGAAAAGGTTCCTAAGTTGTCTGCTGAAGCCTCAGGAATGGTGAATGGACTTCTGCCTGGTATGGAGACCGGTCCAGATGATCTCATGATCCTTACCATAGCTATTCTAATGTAGACCAACACACACACACATGTTCTGTGCTCAAATGTTTGTGATAAGTTGCCCTGACTACACAGTGAAGAGCAGAGAAAAGGAGGAAGAGAGAAAGAGAGAAAAATTCAGAGGATAAAAGGAAAGGAATTCATTTATTTATTTATTTATTCATTCATTCATTCTTTTTTTTTCATCCAGCAAATATTTATTTGTGGTCAAAATAGATAGACTGGAATTTACAGTCTATTTGTGAGACAGATATTAATTAACTATTTCCTCTAGTGAATGCATAAATACTAACTGAGATAATGGCTCTAATATAAGTGTTTTTGAAAAATATGTAACAAAAGAGCTTGATTGGGAAAGGGGGGTGTGGTGTGTCTTAGCTTAGGCTGCCATAATAAGATACCATAGACTAGGTGGCTTAAACAACAGACATTTCTTTCTCACAGTTCTGGAGGCTGGGAAGTCTAAGATCAAAGTAACCAGCCAATTCAGTGTCTGGTGAGAGGCCTCTTCCTGATTACAGATGGGTGTCTTCTCACTCTATCTTCACATGAAGGAGAGAGAGACTGAGGGCTCTGATCTCTTCCTCTTCCAATAAGAGCCCTAATCCCATCATGGGGTCCTACCCTCATTACTTCATCCAAACCTAATTACCTCCCAAAGGCTCAATCTCCATGTATCATCACACTGAAGTTTAGCTGGGTTCAGGGGACAAACTTTCATTCCATAACAGGGGGAGAGCCAAGGAGAATTTCCTTGAAGAATAGGGACCCTGGGTTGGGATTTAGAGGATAGGTATGAGCATGGGAATTCATTCCAGACAGAGGGTGCAGCATGGGCAGTACTCCTGGAGCATGATGGACTGGGGTCCTTGGCAGCACTGAGAGTCCAGTGTGTATAGAGTACAGAGAACAAAATGAGAGAGAGGTAGGGTGAAGCTCAAGAGTAAGTAGGGTTTCACTAAGCTGGGCCACTTTATTTGATAAAGGGTTTCAACAAATTTATACTAAGAATTTACTATGTGTCAAGCACCAGCCAGCATGTGGTAAGCAAGACAGAGAGGAGGAGTCCTGGTGTCTTGGAATTTAGAGTCAAGAGGATTAGAAAAACACTTAAACAAATGCATCACCATGCAAAAGAAGTAAGTGCTAATGTAGGGACATAGGGACATCTAACATATTCTAGAGATGGGGATCAGCAAAGTCTTCCTAAAGAAAGTGACCTTTAAAGTGAGACCTGAAAGAGAAATAAACTTTAGCAAAGTAAAGATTGAAACAAAATGTATTCTAGTTTTAAGGAGCAGGTATGTAGGTCCAGAGGTAAGAGAGTACCTTATGTTAGAGGAAGATGAAAGAAGTTTGGAAGTGGCTTGGAAGATTGTACACCCTCTGTTATGGGTTGAATTGTGTCCTCCACAAAAAAAATAAGTTGAGGTCCTAACCCCCAGTTACTCAGAATGTGACCTTATTTGGAAAGAGGGTCTTTGCATATTTCAGCAAGATGCAGTTCTTAGGGTGGGCTCTACTCCAATGACTGGTGTCCTTATAAAAAGAAGACAGTTGCACACAGACATATACAGAAGGAAGACTATGTAATAGGGAGAATGCCATGTAAAGATTGGAATTATGTAGCTGTAAACCAAGGAATGTCTGAGGCTACCAGAAGCCAAAAGAGTCAAAGAAGGGATCCTTCTACAGCTTTCAGAGGGAGCATGGCCCTGCCAACACTTTGATTTAGCCTTCAGAACTATGAGACCATAAATTTCTCTCGTTCTAAAACCAATCAGTTTGTGGTACTTTGTTACAGGATCTCTAGCAAACTAATACATCTTGCAACAACCTTTTCCAAGGGCACTTTAGAAATATGTATCAATGGGGCGCCTGGGTGGCTTAGTCGGTTAAGTGTCCAACTTTCGCTTAGGTCATGATCTCGCGGTTCGTGGGTTCGAGCCCCGCGTCAGGCTCTGTGCTGACTGCCAGCTCAGAGCCTGGAGCCTGTTTCAGTCTGTGACTCCCTCTCTCTCTGACCCTCCCCTGCTCACGCTCTCTCTCTCTCTCTCTCCTAGAAATAAATAAAACATTAAAAAAAAAAAAGAATATGTATCAAGTACTTTTAATATATTGATTTTAACTCAATTTCTAGTAATTGTACTAATAAAATAACAAAACACTGTTTAAACAGGAAGGTTCCTTCCCATAAACATATTAATGGGAAATTCTAAACAAATTAAATAAAAAATAAGAAATTGGCTGACGAAATCATAGGTTCATAACCTGGAATAGGATGTCATGGATTAAGCACTATTAAAATGCTTTTTTAGAAGGAAACTAATGACATGGAAATTATGTTCACACTGCATTTTTATGTGAGAAAGCAGGTTGCATTCTGTCCAATCCTATTTCAACTTGGTATTTCATGTGTATGAATGATAATGGTGAGGATCAGAGAACTGTGAAGGGGAACAGACTTTTCACCCTGAAATATGCCTCTTCCATATAAGGACTAATTTAGACGGATTATTTTTAAGACACAGCAAGGAAAGTTAAGAAGGCTGAGTAGAAGTTACCGTTTTGTAAGATACTCTTATATTTATAAGGAAAATCTCCATTTGTGAGGGTGTATCTCTCTCTTTTCCAGGAAGATGAGGAAGCCTAAGTCTCTGGAAAGTCTTCCCAATGGAGAAGACAATGACTTTGATCTGTAGAGCAACCTTACCCTTGTTTACTGTGCTTTTCTTGTTAACCTCCCATTAGCAGGCCTTCCTCCACTGCAACATTTTTCTTTCACCATTAGCTGAAGATGGTATTTAAGGTGGTGGTTTGGGCTATTTCAGGGAGTTATTCAGTTTTTCTGGGTATCTCCCATGTAGACAGGAGGTATTCGTGTTATTCAACTTCTGTTTGTTTTTCCTATTGTTAATCTTTTATTGGGGGGCGGGGCGTAGGGAGTTTCAGCCAATAACCTAGAAAGGTAGAGGAAAAATTATTGTTCCTCCCCTACAGGAGCATTGGTGATTTTCATTTTAATACTTTTCTGTTTTTTGGATCATTCTACAGTAAACGTAATCATGAAAATACTATTACTATCTTTCAAAATACATATAACTAAGCTAATTTAGTTAATAATAATTTGGTTAATGATTAATAATATTCTATCTATCTATCTACCTTTCAGCTCCATCACTTACTATGTGTTCTTGGGTATGTCCTTTGATTTTTTAAGACTCAGTTTAATCATCTGTAAAAGAGGAATAGGAACTTTCTTATTTGTTGTAAGGATTGAAGAGATAATGGATATCATGCATATTAGCACAATGCTTGGCAAATATTAGTGTATGAAAAATTAGAGATCCATGCCAGCTTGTAAGGAAAAATAGATCCCTGTGGGTTTTACATGTTCACCATTTGGAATAAAATATTTATTTAATTATCTGAGTACTAACATTCAGGGATCAGTGATCCAGCACAGCAAAGAGCAGCGCTTTTGTGTTCATACTATGACTTTCCTATGAAAGTTATAATTGCAATTAAAGAAATTTCTAGAGAAAGAATAAAAGGCTAAACAGGTTAAAATGTTTGATTACCATAAGATAAATGACAGCAGAAATATCATTGCAACCATTTCCCATTGTAACCCTTGCTGTAATTTCCTTAAAACAATTTACAGGGTGAGAGCAATGCAAAATGCCTTTTTGTTCATATAGAGCTCATCAATGGTAAATTTTACTGCTGATTATTTAACATGGTCTAATACAATCATTGTGAAAATTAGCATTCATTCAATGTTTTAGACCAAAATGCTGTTTTTTGTAAAAACGGGGGTGGTGGGGAAGGCAATGAAACACAGGTAAGTTGGTATCTGGATTATTTTCAGTTTCACTCTATCCTTCTGGTCATTTCATTTGCCTAACATATGGCCTATCTGACTCCTGCAAGTAGGGAGCAGACAGTAATTTCACAAGCAAATAAACCCTTTACTGGTTCTCAAAGTCACCTCCTTTAACTGGCTGTGCCTGCAGTATTCTAGCAGAAAGTCTTTTTGAAGTTCCTTGCTATCTCTGAATTCTATTAGTCCTTTCCATGGGGATTGGGATGGTAGGATTGAAGGTAGAGGAAACTTGTATGCTTCTGCTTACATTCCAAACTTCACCAGTAAGGGTCCTCTTCTAATTTTTATTTGAAAAAGCCTAAGCATTTTATTCATTCAGTGTTGACAGAGCCTCTGACGTGTGCTGTTCTCTCTGCTTCGTGCCAGAATTTCACAGAGACAGAGATGAATCAGACACCTGTTACTGATGACTCAAATTTCAGATTAAAAGAGTGACAAGTTGGGGTGCCTGAATGGCTCAGTGGGTTAAGCGGCTGTCTTAAGCTCAGGTCATGATCTCATGGTCCGTGAGTTTGAGCCCTGCATCAGGCTCTGTGCTGACAGCTCAGAGCTTGGAGCCTGCTTCAGATTCAGCGTCTCCCCCTCTCTCTGCACCTCTCCCATTCGTTCTCTCGCTGTCTCTCAAAAATAAATAAACATTAAAAAAAAGAGTGACAAGTTATCGCATTTATGGAAGAACCATTTGCCTCAAAGAACAATAAGCAGACAATTCTGATGAAAATAGTACCAAATGGTTACTCTCACTTTCAGAAAAGATTAGAGTCGATGTTTTGGAACACTGAATAGGTTAATTTTTCCCTTCCCATTTTCCAAATAATCTACTATATAAGACCTTCTGGAATTATTTACCTAAAATGTATTGACAATCCACATCAGTGTAAATGTCACTTCCTATTCATTATATCACATTTTCTGAAAACAAAAAACAACATATTCAACCCAGTCTAAGTTGAGTTTAGAGGGCCATGGAAGTGAGACAAGAGTAACAAAGCCAGAGTCGATAAAAAAAAATGAAACCTGGATTAAAACACATATTTATCCTAGATACAAGCAGCACTTCTTTTGATAGAAATAGATGTGACTTTTTTACCTCTTTTTCTTTCTTTCTCAGGGTTTCTGTGGTTATTGGGCCACCGGAGTTACATGTATGGAGACTTTCAGTAGGAAAGTGAAGACAAGGATGAGAAAAGACTAGCAGAATGAATAAACACAAAAAATGCATATTAAAGTACCTTTGCAATTATAACTTCCTTTTCTCAAATGAAGGGAAGGTCAGTGAAACTCACTTCCTAGGTTTCATAAGTATGATTTGTCATCATAAAAATAAGAACCTATTCTTGAATGGTTTTTTGATTTGGGGAAGCTCATGAGACAATATTTAGATTAGTCATCAAAACTCCTGAACACTGTGGGTATAGACTTTTGTGTGATGCTAAGTAATCCAAGAAAGAGTTTGGTACTCTGCTTGTGGCTTTGTGGCTGTTAGCCTAGCGTGCATGATTCTGACCAAAGAGTGTGAGGGCTCCCCATACACTTCTGTTCTACTCTATAACTCAACCTTTGGATAACAGCAACAAACCTTGGGTCAGAGTCTAAGATTTCTATGAGCAATGATGTGGCTGACAAGCTGATGCATGGCCCAGATCACCCTTCAAGGTAGGACTTATTGCCCAAGTGATCTGCAGGCAATCTCCAGATGTGCATCTTCTTTAGCTATAGAGAGCTACTTGGCTCTGAGGCATACCCTTCATGGAGTAGCTCACAGCTGAGCTGTGTTGGGGATACTGAGCAAGATGGGGCAAAGAGGCCTAGGCATTTTGGCCTACCACAGGACATTTTGATGAGAAATATCTGTCTAAGAGCTTCCTTAGGATTGGCTAAGACTGTCAGATATATATGGCAGTTCAACTTCTTCCTCTGCCCAATCTTGCTTTCTCTCAACTCTTTCATAGGTGTTGATCCCTGATAAATGTCTTGTACGCCAAATCCTATCTTTTTTAATTGAAGTATAGTTGACATACAATATTATATTAGTTCCAGGTATATTACATAGTGATCCAACAATTATATACATTATGAAATGCTCATAATAAGTATAATTACCACCCATCACCATAAGAAATTCTTATAATATTATTGACTATATTTCCAATGCTGTACTTTTCATCCCCATGACTTACTTATTTTATAACTAGAAGTTTGTACCTCATAATCTCCTTCACCTATTTCGCCCATCGGACTACCCTCACTTCTCTCTGGCAACCACCAAAAACCATAACACAAAAATGGAATCATAGATACAGAGAACAAATTGGTGGCTCCCAACCTATCTTAATGTCTGCTTCCAAAGAACCTAAGTGATGACATAGGTTGAGTATATAAAAGTAAATGTTCTCAGGTATTCAAGAAAGCTACATTAAAAACAGTAGATAAATTAACATACCATTTTAATTGATTAAAATACAAGTCACATAATTAGAGTTTCAAAAAAAAATCTAACACCATTTCATAATAGATACCCAACAAAAAGGAAATAGAAGCAAATTTCCTTCACTCAATTATTGAGTGATATCATACTCAATGGTGACAAAGTTTTCTCCCTAAGATCAGAAACAAGACAAAGATGTCCAGTCCTACTACTTTTATTTAATATTATACTGGAGGTTCTAGTCAGGACAATTAGAAAAGAAAATGAAGGGGCGCCTGGGTGGTTAGTCGGTTAAGCGTCCGACTTTCGCTTAGGTCATGATCTCGCGGTTCGTGGGTTCGAGCCCCGCGTCGGGCTCTGTGCTGACAGCTAGCTCAGAGCCTGGAGCCTGTTTCAGAGTCTGTGTCTCCCTCTCTCTCTGACCCTCCCCTGCTCACGCTGTCTCTCTCGCTCTCTTAGAAATAAAAACATTTAAAAAGAAAGAAAATGAAATAAATGGCATTGAGATCAGAAAGAAGTAAAACTATCTCTATTTGCAAATGACATGGTCTTATACACAGAGAACCCTAAGAGATCAACAAAAATACTATTATAACTACTGATCAATAAATTCAGCAAGGTTGCAGAATACAAGATCAGTATACAAAATAAATTGTTTCCATATACTAGAAATGAACTATCCAAAATTACAATTAAGAAAATAAGTCAATTTTCCATAGCATCAAAAATATATTTAAGAATAAATTTAATAAAATAAGTTAGAAACCTACACTCTAGAAATTAAAAAAAACTGTTGAAAGAAATTAAAGAAGATCTAAATGAATGGAAAGATATTCCCATATTTATCACCAGATGACTTAATATTGTTAAGATGGCAATAGTCCCCAAACTGACTCAATGCAATCACTATCAAATACTATCAAAATTCAATCACTAGGCAAAATAATTCAATGCAATCACTACCAAAATCCTAGGTAGCTTCTTCACAGAAATATATAAGCTGATCCTAAATTCAAATGGAAATGGAAGGGGCCTGGAATATCCAAAACAATTGTGAAAAAGAAAAAAAAATATTGGGAGACACATACTTCCTGATTTTAAAACTTAATAGAAAGCTACAGAAATCAAGATAGCATGGTACTGGCATGGGCATGAACACATAGATCAACAGAATAAAATGAAGAGTCCAGTTACAAACCCTTACATTTATGGTCAGTTGATTTTGACCCAGGATACCAAGACTATTTAATGAAAAAAGACCAGTGTTTTCAACAAATGGTGCTGGGACAACTCAATATCCACATGCAAAGACTGAAACTAGACCCATTCCTCACAAAATACCAAAAAACTAACTAAAAATGAATCATAGACCTAAATGTAAGAGCTAAATTTATAAAACTCTTAGAAGAAAATATGCAGTAAATCTTTATCACCTTGGGTTTGGCAATGTTTTCTTTGATACAACACCAAAAGCACAAGCAGCAAAATGAATGAATGAATGAAATAGAGCATCACCAAAATCTAAAGTTTGCGCTTTAAAGAATGAGAAGATTAGGGGCACCTGGGCGGCTCAGTCAGTTAAGGTCATGATCTCAGCTCAGGTCATGATCTCGTGGTCCCTGGGTTTGAGCCCCATGTCAGGCTCTGCGCCTGCAGACTGCTTTGGATTCTGTGTCGCCCTCTCTCTCTCTGCTCCTCCCCCACTTGTGTGCATGCTCTCTTTCTCTCAAATAAATATTTAAAAAAAGAATGAGAAAATTAAAAGACAATACACAGAATGGGAGAAAATATTTGCAAATCATTGACAAGTGACTTGTATTTAGAATGTATAAAGAACACTTAATAAAGATACTATGCAATTGATCTAAATAGATATCACCACAAAGAAGATATATAAGTGGCCAATAAGCACATGAAAAGATACAAAACATTATTAGCCATTAAGGAAATGCAAATCAAAAGCAAAATAAGATACACATTCATAATCATTAGAATGCCTACGGTCACAAAACATTTAATAAAACAAGCATTGGTGAGGATATGGAGAAATTGGAACCTTCCTACTTTGCCACTGGGAATGTAAAGAGGGGTGGCTTCTTTGGAAAACACTTTAGTACTTCCTCAAAAGGAATCCTATTCCTAGGTATATATGCAAAAGAAATGAAAACATATATCTATACAAAAACTTGTATGTGAATGTTCATAGCACCATTATTCATAATAGCCAACAAAGCAAAAACAATCCAAATGTCCATCATTCAATGAATGGAAAAATAAAATGTGGTCTATCCATATAATGGGCTATTACTTGGCAATAAAGAGAAATGAAATATTCATATATCTGCAACATAAATGGTCCTTGAAAACATTATCCTAAGTGAAAAAAAAAGTCACAAAAGACACATATTGTATGATGTAATTTATGTGAAATGTCCAGAATAGGAAAATTGAAAGAGACAGAATCAGACTAGTGGTTTCTGGGGCTGAGGAGTGGGGCAGCTGGGCGGGGGTGGGGGGCACAGAAATGAGAAGTAACTGCTAATAGGGACACAGTTTCTTTTGGGGATGGTGATGATGTTCTACAATACATTGTGGTGATGGCTGCACAACTCTGTGAATGAATACACTAAAAGTCATTGAATTATAGTACTTTAAATGAGTGAACTGTTTCACATGTGAATTACATCTCAATATAGCTTTTTTTTTTTTTTTTTTTAAACAGCACTGGAACAATAAAGCATAGAAAATGTTCACAAAATATGTTCAGGACATTATATGTTCCCTGACACCAGGTAGTAATACTTTTAAAGTTCAGATTCAGAAATGGAGGACCATGGGGAAGAAGGGGAAAAATAGTGGGGGAGAGGGAGGAAGTCAAACCATGAGAGACTCTTGAATGTTGAGAACAAACTGAGGGCAGATGGGGTGGGAGGGGAAAGGGGGG
>NW_027527939.1:341887-345139 GCF_008692635.1 Crocuta crocuta | reverse complement strand
CCCTCTCTCTCTGACCCTCCCCTGCTCACGCTGTCTCTCTCTCTTCCTCAGAAATAAATAAAACATTTAAAAATGCTAAAAAAAATAAAATGTCTTAGTTAAAATTATATATTTCATAAGTCAATCAGAGAAAGACAAATATCTTATGATTTCAGTCATATGTGGAATTTAAGAAACAAAACGGGAGAACATAGAGAAGGGGGAAAAAAGGGACAGGGAAGCAAATGCTTAAGAGTTTGTAAATTAAGAGACTCGAAACTATAGAGAACAAACAGGGTTGATGGAGGGAAGGGTTGGGGATGGGCTAGCTGGGTGATGGGATTAAGAAGGACACTTGTTAGGATGAGCACTGGGTGTGACACATAAGTGATGAATCACTAAGTCCTACTACTGAAACCAATGTTACAGTATATGTTAACTAACTAGAATTTAAATAAAAACTTGAAGAGAAAAAAAGATCTATTTCATGCATTTTACTGTTCTGTTGGAATTCTCTCAATAGTATTGATGTTCACTGCCCACTAGGATTGGACACAGGTAAGGAAGAAGTGTTCTTGTGAATGAAACTAACATCTACACCTATCAAGGGTGTCTCATGTGTAATAGGAGAAATTCTAGGGGGAACCAGTGTACATTCCATAAAGCAGGATTCATTTTCTAATCTGTGCTGTCGAACCAAGTTTATGCAGGTCTTCCACTAGATTCTGCAGGAGAAGCGGGCTGGGCTCACTCATCTTTGCTCACTCCCAAGCCACTTCTGAAATGCCTCTTCCAACCTTTTCTCCATTCTGACAATCCTGATCTTTCTTTGAACAGTAATAGCTGCACTAATAACCATGGTGTTGACAGTAGCTGCCCCTAATGATCTGTCCTGGACAGTTTCCTTATAGTCGTTCAGTTATCTTCACAGCAGTGTTTATAGGAGTGCTAACATCATTCTCATTTTATAAATAAGGAGGCTGAGATTTAGAGAGATTAAGAGTTGGATCAAAATCACTCACACACATTTGGCCCCAGGTCTGTCTCCCTCCAAAACCCATACTCTGTACTCCTGTGCAACACTGCATCCAGTGGAGTCAGAACACCCTGGCCAAATAAATAAGCATTCTTTCTTATCTGTATGTATGTGAGATCTATCGATCACAATATCTTGCAATATTTAAAGACAATAGCAGAAAAGAAAGTAAACTAGAAGCAACTTAGAAAACTCTTCAGTAGCACATAAGAAGTTCTCCTTTTGCCCTTACAAGTAAAACATTTACAATGTTTGAGTTCATGTGTTATTTCTAAATCTCTTCATAGATTCCATCAGTACTCCAGATTTAATTATCTCCTAGTAGTGGTTATTAAGCTCTTTTTAAGGGCTCCAAGTTTGCATTGATTTCACTGTGCTTATAGACTTTGTAGCACAGGTAGAGGGTAGCCCCCATTTTGAGATGCCATGCACACAGAAGGAAGACACTGCATGTTTGTTGTTGATAAGGATGAAGAAGAAATAAAAGCACTGTCTTTCCAAAGCAAAACTCAGAGAAGGCCACGAGCGGCCAAGCTTCCAGTGCAAAGAAGTAAATGACAATTTTATTTCCTTGAGTTTGATTTTGCAGTTAAACAGGAATCCAAACCAGTTTCCCAGCGTGGCAAGGACAGCTTTCTCCCTGCAGCACGGCCTCACAACATGCAGTAACTCTCACACACGGAGGAGAAGGTCCATGGGCAAACCCCACTAAAAAAATCGTAGTCTCTTCCTTGAAAAAAACAAAAGCTTTCCTGATCACTCCAATGCCCCAGCCCTCAACATAAAAAAGGAAAAAAAATGCCAAAAAAATCTCCAGATGAAATTATGTTTTAACTGGACATTTAAAGTAACAGAGAACAAAAATAGTAGAGCAGGTAAATCTAAGGACTCTGTAAAAGTAGAGGAGTAATCAGCCACCACTTTTCCGACAAGAAATTGGAAGATATATTATTAATGGGTAGGTTGTTATGTGCTAAGTGTTTTTCCTAGCAGCTGCTAGAGCCCCCTCTTCCCCTCCACAATCTTTACGGAGTCACTGCCCATCTGGCAGCAGCTATTCCCGCCGCCCTCAAAAATGATGCCCAGGCACTAATTGGATATAAGTGACTTGATCTTGGGGACAATTCTGCAATATGCAAACATGCATCAATGGGAGCATTGCATTTGCTTAAAACTGCAGATATTTCTTAATCCAGACAAAGAGGAGAGTGTCCCCGCTCCTGCACTAATCGCTGTGCGTTACAAAGGCAATGCCAGCCAAGTTAAAATCCATGCTGAGGCTCCTAGCTCTTTGTCATTTCAGCTACTCACAAGCTTCAGCGGATTCCCCTGATAACGCACTTCAACATCCCACGCAGTCAGGAGATTTCTGCCATTACCTAATCTCCATTCCTCTTTCTTAAATGTAAATACATCCCTGCTCATCTTATCTTATGCAGAAACAGAATTGGACCATGTCCATATGTAACACAGAGGGGAAAAAATTAAATCAGAATTTACTGTAGCTATTTCTGCTTTCTAATGGGGAAGTATAAGGATAAAGATGCCATAATTCATAAAACTCTCCATTCCTTCCAACCCAATTCAGAGACCAGAGGGGAGGAAATAAGTTCAAAAGCACTCCTGATTTCAAATGGTGAATTAAACACATGTATTTAGTTCTGCTCTCTCTCAAACACCACTAAATCTCAAGTACGGTTTTTTTTTTTTAATGCATGAACCTACAAGGAAAAAATGGGAGAGGAGATAATAAACCAAAAACCAAAAGGTTGAGGGCTAGAAAGTGTATGGATGAGTGGTGAGTGACTTAGTAGACTTGAGAAAGCAAAATTCTAAATCAGCAGCAGGGAAAGGCAAGAAGCAATCTGCTTTACATTGCAGAACTCCCAGCAGGCTCAGAAATCAATGGCACCAAATACTTCTAGAAGGGGTGGAGAAGATGGAGCTAACAACAGCAAGATCTGTGAAAGGAATGTTTAAGAAGCAGTTGGCTCCCCCAACATCTTTTCCCCTTGTTCTTCCTCCATCTTGGCAGAAGCTTGGAGCTTTATTCTGGAGGAAAGGAAACAGAAGATCTCTGAACTGGGGGATACCAGGCACAGTTGAGAGTTGGGCCCCACACTGCAAACAATGTAATTATAGAGCATTTATATACTGAATGTTCAGACCTCAGCCCTTTTTCATATCCACTCAGCTTCCAGAGGTTGGCAGAGAATTGGAAGAGTCTTCTCCAGGGA
>NW_027527939.1:288732-341840 GCF_008692635.1 Crocuta crocuta | reverse complement strand
TATTTAAAAATTTTTTAATGTTTTTATTTATTTTTGAGAGAGAGAGAGAGAGAGAGAGAGAGAGGCAGCGTGAGCAGGGGACAGTCAGAGAGAGAGGGAGATACAGAATCTGAAGCAGGCTCCAGGTTCTGAGCTAGCTGTCAGCACAGAGCCTGATGCGGGGCTCAAACCCATGAACTTTGAGATCATGACCTGAGCCGAAGTCAGCCACTCAACCGACTGAGCCACCCAGAAGCCCCGAAAATTCTTTTTTTGAATGTTCATTTATTTTTGAGAGAGAGAGAGAGAAAGAGAGAGAGAGACAGATGGGATGTGAGCAGGGGAGGGGCAGAGAAAGAGGGAGACACAGAATCCGAAGCAGGCTCCAGGCTCTGAGTTGTCAGCACAAAGCCTGACGTGGGGCTCGAACCCAGAAACAATGAGATCATGACCTGAGTTGAAGTCAAGCATTTAACCAACTGAGCCACCCAGGTGCCCCAAAAGAAAATTCTAAATATCATAAATTTCCCAAGAAACGAGTCCATCCATTCACCCTACAGTGAAGAGTCAACAAACCTCTGGTACCCAGAGATTCTAAATTGTGTCACATTAAAAAAAATTTTTTTAAGCAACCACACAGAATAGAGAAAATGGAGAAGGAATCATCAGTAAAAGAATTTAATTAAATTCCCTACACATGAGACATGAATCTCAGGTTTCAAGTTCTGGTTTGGCATAATGGGTGAAAATAAACTGACACCAAGGCATTTCACAGTGAAATCTCAGAATTCTGGGGAGAAAGGAAAGATGCTAGAGACTTCCAGAGGGAAAAAATTGCTGTCACGTAAAGAATGAATGGCTTTGAAAATGAGAAGACAATGGAGCAATGCCTTTAAGATGTTGAGGAAAAAGTGATTTTTTTTTAGGAAAAAGTGATTTTTAATCTGGAAGGCTTTATCTTTCCAACTATCATTATTAAATGTAAGGATAAAAGAGAGATAATTTCAGACATGAAAATTCTAAAAAATAAAACCAAAAATATCTTACCTCTCATTCTCACCCTTTCTTGAGAAGTGAGGGATATGCTCCAGCAAAACAAAGGAGTAAAGCAAAATGAGGGACAACTTGATTAAAGTCATTCACACAGGTCTATCTCACTCATACCCTTTACTCCCATGCAACCCTGATGCTAGAAACATTGGATTCGAAAGTCCTGGACAAAATAAGGACTATAAGCATTATATCACTGCTGTCCCTCCAAATTCAGGACCCCAGAAAAGCAAGGAGTGGCCAAACTTCAAGTTTCCTAAAATTCAGGCAACAGAAGAACTCACACAGGAAAGCAGAGAAGAGAATCCTCCAGATGACAGTGAAGAGTGACGGTAAGATAAAATGAGTGCAGCCAGACCAGACTGCAGTGGGTCAGAAGACTCTAGGAGAGAGTTCTACAAGAACATAAGATGTAAAGCTTGCCTAATGAGAAAGAAAGTGTAGAGAAGAAATTTACTTCAAAGCACGTTAAGGGGATGCCTTTGGGAAAGCAGAAGTGGGAGGCACTCCGAGTCCCAAGGAGAGAAGCAGGAATGGAAAGAGTGGTCTGTCTTACAGGTCTACCTGTAAGATCTGGAGAAGCACAGGCAGTACTTTCTTGGGCTTAGTCTATCTGACTGTGGCACCAATAAGGGTTTGTGGGATTTGCCTCTTCAACAGAGCAGCCTTAGCCCTAGCCTACTGGGATGTTGGCAGAGAGCCGGAGGGCACATAACAAAAGGCAGTACCTCTGGTAACGGGAGGTGGTATCAGTATACCTGTGGTAGTAAGGGCACAAGTGACACACCCTCATATAACTTTACTACGCATATTACAGGAAGAGAGAGAAGTAGAGGAGGGAAGATGGCAGATATAAGGGGTGGCTGAGAAGATCTGTTCTAGAACACTCTTGGATCATCCTTTGGAGGCTCCATAAATATCCAGAGGAATTTTATGGTAGGAAAGTAAGTTTTCACTCTAGGAAGTATGATTTACACACACACACACACACACACACACACACACACACTCCCTTCCAAATTTGGGCTGATATTAAGACTAAAATAGACAAGTAACTTATTAATTTATAAATGTCTTAATTAGATTTCATTGCTAAAGCCAATTGTTTGTTTCAACTAGAAAATCTGCCCTACTTAAGACATTAGTACCCAAAACCAATTGATAATGGGTTTGCATTTCCACAAGTGTGTTTGAATTTCAGCTATCTGACATAGCACAGTAGGGAATTACTATTTGCATTTTCAGGTACCGCATCTGGAATTCAGGCATGAGATTGAACACAATTATTCCTCACAGTAAAAGTAAACAGAGCTCGGCATGAATCTACTAATTGTTCTTTCCCACTGAGCTACAGTTTTTAGTCAGAATACATACATAAAAGAGTAAGTACCAATCTGTCCAGCCTCCTCACAAAAGCCAAACTTAGCTTCTCAAAGCCTAAATCACATTGTTTCACTCTCTGCTTAATGCTCTCTGGTGAAGAATAAAACTCAAAACTCCTATCATGGCAAACAAGGCTGTAGCTCAGTGGGTCTCAAACTTAAGCACATATCACTGGAAGGGCTGGTTGAAACTCAGACTGCCAGGCTGGACCCGTCAGACTCTGATTCAGTATGTCTGGGACAGGGCCCTGGGAATTTGCGTCACTCCCAGATTCCCCAGTCATGCTGCTGCAGGTGGGCTGGGTATCCCACTTTGAGAACGACTGCTCTATGTGCTCAGGTCCCTGTCAAATCTCTAGCTTCATCTCCTAATAGCTTCTTACCCAATACACGTTGCCACACCGCCTTCTTTCTGACCCTCATGCTTGCTCCAGGTCAAAGTCTGCATTTATCATTCCCTCTACCTAAATCTGTTCTCCCCCTGATCTGCATCTTCTCAGAGGGCCTTCTTAACCACCCTAGCTGAGAGATTTCTGTACCACGTCCAGTTTGTACCATTGTCCTATTTCATTTTCTTATCACTGGCACTTAGGGATCTGAAGGTATGCTGTAATGATTTGCTCATTATCTGTCTCCACTACAAAGAGTAACTTCCATGTGGGCAGGAACTCCTTCTGCCTCTCTGGTTTATTTGTAGTACTTGGGGGCCAATGAGAAATAATATTTGGATGAACAAACAAATCTTTGGAGGAAATGAGGTCTGTGGTTTGAGTTTTCTAGTCACGCGAGAACTCACATCACTAGCCAGACAGGCACCTAACAGTCCTACATCAACTGGTCTATTTCCTTGACTCTCATCCAAGAACCTTTTGTTCCCCATGTCATCTATAATTAGAAAATTTATTCCACATGTCATTTGTAATTAGAAAATTAGACCAGGAGGTATAATTTAGTACAAAGTTGGTGGAATGTCTGTTCCACTAAGCAGGGATATAGTAATATTAGCCTATTCTAACAAAGAAAACCAAGCTATTTCATAAAAGAGGGAATGATGCTGTAAGCAAATTAAATATATTTTAAAATGAAGTAGAATCAATAAATTTTGGATGTAAATCTGTGATCCCATCTATGATCTCAGGCATATGCCCTTGACAAACCACCCAAATTGCAAATCTGTAAAAGAAAATGCTGATTTTCAAGATTTTTTAAAAACGTGTGAGAGTCCTTTTTCAATAACTCAGATTTGAAACCAAACAAACATTTAAAAATCACTTCTCTTAGATACTGGGTTATTTAACAACTGTCTGTTCTCTAGCTCTTACAGAAATCTTAATTTTTACACTATTCATTTGAGCAGTTTGTCACAATCGTTGGCCATGGAAGTTTATTTTCAGGAAATGCTTAACGTTTGGTTCATATTCTGTGGCTCACAGTAAGTGATCTCCTTAATTTCTTTGGGTTGGGAAGGGAAGTAAACACTGCACTTTAGAATCAGATCACTGCTGGGTGTTTTTAATGGCACTTCATAAACTTGTATCTGTAATTCTCCACCCACATAGTCATTGTACTGAATGCATTTCTATTAATCTGGACTGTTTTCTGGGAAAAATCACTTGACCACTAGCTAGATACTTGACCCCACGCAGTAGGCCTCTCTCACCCTTCTCTCCTTTTTTTCTTTCCTAGTTCATTGTCAAGTTGGTTTCCATATAACACCCAGTGCTCATCCCAACAAGCGCCCTCCTCCATGCCCATCACGCTCCTTCCCCTCTCCCCCACCCCCATCAGCCCTCAGTTTGTTGTCAGTATTCAAGAGTCTCTCCTGGTTTGCCTCCCTCCCTCTCCCCACTATTTTCCCCTTCCCCTCCCCCATGACCCTCTGTTAAATTTCTCCTGTTCCACTTATAATCTCTCACCCTTTCCTTGCTGTCCTGTTAAACCTTGCAGAATATCCACCTCATAGTGATGTTTAGCAGTGAATGACCAGCATAGCAAACGGAGATCAGGAACAAAAGTTATAGTAAAAGAAAGGAAACCTGTTTTTACCATGGTCTGTATTGCCGTATAACCTCCGAGAAAATACTTTTTTTTTTTTTAATTTTTTAAATGTTTTATTTATTTCTAGGAGAGAGAGAGAGAGAGAGAGAGAGCGTGAGCAGGGGAGGGTCAGAGAGAGAGGGAGTCACAAACTCTGAAACAGGCTCCAGGCTCTGAGCTGGCAGTCAGCACAGAGCCCGACGCGGGGCTCGAACCCACAAACCGTGAGATCATGACCTAAGCGAAAGTCGGACGCTTAACCGACTAAGCCACCCAGGTGCCCCAAAAATATTTTCTTTAGAAGTAGGCAGAGCCTTGATATTTATTGAAAGAAGGGAGCATTTGTGGACCTGTTATTACAAATGTTCTATCATACGACATGGCAAAATAGTCATTAACTGGCGAGGTTATTTAGGCAAGCTGCTTCATTTCTCTGGACCTTGCTTTTGGGGGGAAATTAGGAAGTTAAGATGATTAATGAGATCCAAAATTCCATGCTCAAATACTGGGTCTATTTCAAAAAACTCCTTCCAGGAAAAAGAAAAAAAAAATACTACATCCCAAGATCATACTTAGTATGATTTCTGTAATAGCTAATCACCTAAACTAAACTATAAGTGAGCATTCACAAACCATCAAGCTAATGTCTTGCATTTTATTGATCCAAAAACACATAGGATGTCATGTTCGCTTTTCTGACACCACATAGGACTTCACAATTTAACTAAGACTTGAAGCCTCAGAACTGGCTACTATGGCAAGGCTTGGAATCGTATTTTGCTTTCATGCTCTTTCCGAGCTTCATTTCTTTGGGACAGAAATTAAATTATACAGGTGACCCTGTGATCCTTTCCTTTCATATTTTGAGATTTTTACGGTGTATGTGTTTAGAATATCATCACATGATAATAGGGTATTAATATTCATGGTTTCATTTTCTTTCTCCATAAAATAGATTCACATAGATTAGCACCGTCTGTTTCAGTGCAGATTCACAAACATGAGCTGGGGCATGGAAATCTGTGTAAGGAACAACTTAACTGAGAGGCAGTAAAACAGATCAGTCTACTTTTATTCTTCAAGCTGAACACATTGTAAAAATTAAGCAAAACAAAAGTCAAGTGTGACAAGGATTTTAATTGGAGAATATGGTAGATTGCCATCATCAAAGCCCATAGGAAAAGACAAGGCTAATCTTATTAAGGTTATCTGGGTATGCAGCAACAACCAGCCCCAAGAAACCCACGGTTCTACAATCAATTTCTCCGCCAAGGGAACTTAGTTTATTCAGGCTAATGAACTGAGGGAAGACGTGGAATTGGAAATAACCATCTAAGCATTGAAGAAAAAAATAAAATGTAAATGATCCAGGTTGTACACAAACCAATAGGTTGGTTCATTCTTAATGAAACATGCAAATTTTCCTTTGCATGTGGCCCTGAGAAGTTGCCAATTGAAGAGAGCCTTTTCCCTGATTAGTGGCCTTTTGCATAACACCCTTCACGATATAGTCATTGAAATGAAACACATGCTGTGCACAGCTGCCTCAATTTGTGCAATAGATCTGCTGCAAAACAAATTTCAGCTGAGAATCCTGTATTGGTGAGCTGCTATTGAATTGGACGTTCCTTTGAGAAATAACCCAGCAAAATTAGACTTTTAAAGTATCACCATGCTATACAAACATGCCATGATTTATTACTTTGTGCCTAGTTCACCTGACCTAGACCAATTCCTTCATAATTGTCTTTGTTATATCCACATAATAATAGTAGCTTCTTTTTATTTTCTAGGAGGTAAACATTGTGCTGGGTATGTTACCTCTATTTTCTGCACAATCCTCAGAACAATCTGTGAAGATAAATACATAGAAGCAAAGATCAGGTTTTTCCCATTGTGTTCACTCATTGTTTATCCCTTAGTAAACTAATAAGTATTCCTAAGCCTCACAAATTTGGATACATGCTTTCTTAAACTTTTAACTAACAGAACACCTGAATGGTGAAGTTATTTTCTTTAACAAAATATAGATTAAAAGGCTTTTATATCAATGCAAGTGCTTCTAAACTTCTCTGTGAATCTTCTCATAAGTTGCTACAATATTCTTTGTCTCTTTGTCAAAATAGAAAGCGTCTGGGAAATATTAGCATATAATTTCAGTGGCCTGTGATATAAACATCTTTTTTTGATGGCAATTACATTTGGAAAATGTATCCTTTGCCCACACTCCCATCTCATGCCCATTTATGTCCATTCTATTTTCCCAATATTTATCAAATTAATATCTCACTCTCTATCCCCTCAGTTCACGTTTATTATCTCTCACTTCCATTACTGTAGCAGAGCCTAATCTGTTATATACCACCAGTTCCCTTTTTCTCTGGGCACACAGCTAGACTATATTTCCCAGCCTCCCTTACAGGTAGCTGAAGTCACATGCTTGTATTCTGGCTAAGGGAATGGGTAGGAAAGTGTTTGCTTCTTCTGGATGTCCCGCAGAACCCTCTCGTCGAACCTTCTCTTTCTCTTCTGCAATCTGTGAGCTGAACAGACTCCATAGACCTTGAAGATGACTAAGCCAAATATAGAAGGAGGTTGAGGCTTCAGTTACAGTTTGGAGGAGAGCTATTCGTCTAGATGAGCCTTCTAACCAGGAACTCCTGCAGTGGACTGTTGCAAAAGCTAGATGCATATTTTACAGTGTTGGCCCTAACATAGGGATTATTTGATAGTAGATAACCTAATATACTACTAAAATAGTCTTGCTTCCCAGCTTCTTCTCTTAATATTCCATCACCTCTACTGAAATCATGTTTATCTTTCCCAAACAGCATTTTGTAAGCATCACCCACATTAAAAAAATTGGTACATACTCCCAGATGTATTAAATGGACACATACTGGGCATCTCTGATGTTTTGGGCTTATTTCTTTTTTTTTTTAAGTTTACTTATTTATTTGAGAGAGTGTGAGCAGGGGAGGGGCAGAGAGAGAGAGAATCCCAAGTAGGCTCCACACTGTCAGTGCAGAGCCTGACGTGGGGCTACATCCCATGAACCATGAAATCACGACCTGAGCCAAAATAAAGAGTTAGATACTTAACCAACTGAGCCACACAAGCACCTCTGTTTTGGTCTAATTTCTTACAGAATCTTACAGTTGAAAATTTTTCACCTGCCTTTCAGGGATTTCTGTATTTGCCTCTCATTACACACTCCTGCCCCATGTCTCCAAATTCCCAACAACCTAGATTATTTGATATTCCAGACGTATGATTTAGATTTTATTTTTGCCTCCATGCCTTTGATTCCTTTTTCCTCTCAAGGTTTCTAAACTTTAACGTTTCCTTTAAGCTGCAGTGTAAACGCTACCATTACCAGAAAGTTTCATTGCCTTGAACTCCCAGAAATCTCTCTTTTGGTCTCTCATTCATTCTTCTTCTAATTCCCACAGCATTTTGTTTCTCATTATAAATTCTGCAAGTGTAGACAGATGGCTCCATATCTCTCTGCTCATCATTGTATCTCTAGCACATGCCCGGCACATAGTAGGTACTTTTTAGAATGACTATCACTTACTCATTGGGACTTAGCATAGTGCCAGCAGTTAAATATATATCAAATTGCAGCGTGCATACAAATCATGGGAGGTGGACCTTGCAGTCTGAAGTTCTAACCAAGTCTCAGGTGATGCTGACACTGAATAGTCCATGGTCCACAGGAGGAGCCAGTCAGGGAGGGGTCTAGGTCAGTGGTCCTCAGCCTTGGATCATACTGGAACCACCTGGGGAACTTATGCATACCTTCCCACTCCACAACAACGATACATCAGACCAATCAAATCAGAGGTTCTGAGAGTGGGGTTCAGGTATCAAGTATATTTTCTTTTTTGTAAAATTTATCTATTTCGAGGGAGAGAGAGCACACAAGCAGGGAAAGGGGAGAGAGAGAGAGAGAGAGAGAGACAGAGAGAGAGAGAGGGAGAGAGAATCCCAGTAAGCTCTGCACTATCAGTGCAGAGCCCCACACAGGGCTGGAACTCACAAACTGCAAGATCATAACCTGAGCCAAAATCAAGAGTTGAACTCTTTTTTTTTTTTTAATGTTTTATTTATTTCTGAGAGAAAGAGAGAGAGAGAGAGAGAATGAGCAGGGGAGGGTCAGAGAGAGGGAGATACAGAATCTGAAGCAGGCTCCAGACTCTGAATTAGTTGTCAGCACAGAGCCTGATGCGGGGCTCAAACCCACGAACCGTGAGATCTTGACCTCAGCAGAAGCTGGGCGCTTAACCGACTGAGCCACCCAGGCACCCCTCAAGTATATTTTCAAGTCAAGTGATTCCAATGTGCAGGCAGGTTGAGAACCTGTGGAGTCTCTGAAATCTCTTCTAACTCAGAAAACTATCACAGGGACGGCTAGGCTTTTCCAGACAGGACATCAGTGACACTGCTTGGGCATGACGTGAACATTGCCATTCAGAACACAGAATGGCAGCACAGGGACTCCGATCATGGACTCTAGAAATGACACCTGTGGGTTCATATTCCACTGTGTTGGGCAGATTTACTTCTCTCAGCCTCAGTTTCTTCATCTCTAAAATGAAAATCATTATATCTAACATTTTGGTCTATTTAAGAATTTATAAGGGTAATTATACCCAGGGCTTTGCAGATAGCCAGTAGTTTGAGGCTGCTGTTGATATTAAGTATGAGATTTTCCAGCACTGCAGTTTGTTTTGTTTTGTTTTTTAAACAGAGATACTAGTCTGTTCTCCTGCTTTCCTCCCGAAGAGCATCCACATGGAAAATAACAACAGCCACAAGGGAAGCCTGGATCAGCTTAAGCACCATCAGGGGAACTCGTTCCAATAGTTAATTTCCTCCTCTGTCCTCAGCTCCCAAAGCTATCCTGGGAGGAAGCCACTGTTTTACTTTATGAAACATTTGCCTGTGATAATAGACAGTAATTCTAAGTAGTCTTTAGACAAACAGGCCCTTTTTCATGTCTTCAACACCCTTGTACATAGTAAGCAAAGTTGAAGTACTTAGCTAGGACTAAACCGGTCTTCATTTGTTAGTACCGGATTATCATTCTGATTGCCTTACGTGAATCAAACACTCTCTTGGTGGAAGCTGCGACAGCAATAAAATCATTACGGTGGTTCCACCTAATTAGTAAGTCACAAGCACATTTGTCTCTTGGTATTTGTGGAAGGGATCATGGAGCCAATGGGACCAGGTTTCCATTTCTTCTAAGCCACTGACACCCTCAGAAGTGAGAGAATTTTCCATACTCTTTGTTAATGAATTTTTACCCACATCAAAATTTTGAGCATTAGGGCAAGTCCTCAAATCACACCTCTGCCCACTCCCCAGGTCTGGGTAGCAAGTCGTGAGAAAGAAGATAAAGAAAAACTTTATAATAAATTTAATGATGGTTGAAAATCCTGCTTCAAGATACCTCTGTTTAAAATCCACACCCAGGGCACCTGGGTGGCTCATTCAGTGGAGCGTCTGACTCTGGATTTCAGCTCAGGCCATGATCTCAGAGTCGTGGGATCAAGCCCTGTGTTGGGTGTGGAGCCTGCTTCAGAGTCTTTCTCCCTCTCCTTCTGCCCCTCCCCTGTTTGTGTGTGCACACATCTCTCTCTTTCTATCTCTCAAAACCAAACAAAAACCCCACCCAGACTGTGTTCATCTCCCTCGGTTTCCATCAATATGATGAATTATATTTCTACTCTACTGCCATGAATTTACTCACACTGGAATATTCTCTTTATTCTCTTCTACATCTAAAATCTGAGAAGTATTTTCCCTGTAAGTAATATTATAAAGACTGGTTGGATGTAGTAATGTTATCAGCACAATTAATTCAGTTAATATAGGAAGAGTGCTTAGAATAGTGACTTACATGGTATGTGCTCAATAAATGTTTGGCATTGGTATAACCATTATCATTGCCACTATAATAAGAGGTCAGCTATCTTATACTTTAAGTAATTTTGTGAACTGGCCTGTATTTTAGACACTTTTTAATAATAACTGAGTGTCTCCTAAGCATTAAGTATTATGCTAAGTGCAGTATATGCCTTACTTTAGTTAATTCACAAAAGCTCTATAAAGATCATACTATCATTCCTCACTTATACGTAGGTTAAGGAACTTAGTCAAAGTCATAGAGCTAGTAAGTGCCAGCACTAAGATTCGAACACATGGCTATTCTGTCCTTAAGTTGTTCTCTTAGTCATGACATTCAGCTTCCTAACAGAATAATATTTGGTCCTCCCTGTCCACTTTTGTCATTTTTAACTCAAAATTGTCAAGGTCACCTGAAACAAGTAAAGTCTGTAACAGTCTAGAGGAGTCTAAGGAAACATGCCAACTAAATGTAATATGCTATCCTGGAACAGGAAACAGATATTAGGTTAAAAGTAAAGAAATCTAATAAAATATGAAGTTTAGTTAATAATAAGGCACCAGTATTGGCTCACCAATTTTGACAAATGTACCATAGTAATGTTAACAATATGGGGAATTGAGTACAAGTTATGTAAGAACTCTGTGTAATTTCTCATAATCTTTCTGTAAATAGAAAACTCTTCTTAAATAGTTTCCTTTTTAAAAGTCAATGAATCCTTGCTCAAGGTCATACTTGGAATGGTAAAATATTTCTAACTATAACATCTCATAGTTAAAAAAAAAAGGAGGATTGCATTGATTAATGTGCATCTGGAGCTTGGAACAATATGGCCATTTGTGAGTTTTCTAATCCAAACTACCCACCTTCTAAAATGTCCCATTAAATAAATTTAATAAAATAGTTATACAGCAGGATCCTAGAATTTGTGGTTACCTCTTCCTCTGAAATTCTGACTAGAGTAAAGAATATTTGAGCCATTGTTAAAAAAAACTACTTTAATGAAAGCAAAGAAAGTGTTACATAGAATATTAAGCCTGGGAATCCAAAACCAATTATTCTGTAAAAAGCTCTTTTCCACAAATGTGCCAAAGCAACGTTAAGGATCAGTGCAGCCTAATTCCAATGGTATGAAAAGGAGTGAGTACTCTATTCAATGTCAGTATGTTCATAATATGATACCTACAATACCCTGTCAAGGAGGCACCTTTCAAATAGGAAGTCCTGAATACATACATATCTGGGCTACTTAGAGAGGTCTGTGCAGGGAGAAAATTAAATGTCATGGAATTCCTTGGTGGCCTGTGTGAAAAGTAGGGGAGAGACAGCCTGGTAATAACAATTCCTTCAGATACTCTGCAAAATTCAAGGATTCATTCCCTTCTGGTCAATATGATAATTTAAAAACATGCCCACAAATTCTCTGACACTCCTTCTATCCACATCTATGTCCTCTATGCTTGAAACTGTGCGCTTCAACCAACAGCATAAAGCAGAAGGGACACAATGCTTCCAAAGGTAGGTCATAAAAATCAGTGTGCTTCCGTTTTGCTTACAGGAATACTTGCTCTGGAAACCTACACAGTCTGCGTCTGCTCTGGCCCCATTGTTGGTAGAGCACTAGCTACTGTTTGACTGTACCACATGAAAAACTCTGAGACGGGATAAGTTAGTCAAATACTTATTGAATTCTTGGCCCACAAAATCTGTGAAAGATGATGAAATTATTGTTGTTTTTAAAAATAGTTTCCTCTTTATTCTTTGCTGTGTATATGTACAAATTCTGTTTTGATTATTCAATCTATTTTCTTTTTTTAAAGTTGCATTAGTCATCTATTTTTATAGGAAACTGATTTTACTAAGTTTGTTTTTGTTTTCTTTATCGATGCATAGTTGACATACAATGTTATATCAGTTTAGGGGTATACTGTGGCTGTTTTAATTCACTAAATTTTGAGTCAAGGTATTGTGCGGCAATAGCAAATTGGAATATTCTGTTCATAATTGTTCAAAAAAGCACTGAGTTATTATGAAGTGTCAGCACAGAGTAATCATGATTCATTGACTCTACTGTGTTAAACTTGGTCACAGAAGCATATATATGTCAATTCATATCAATGGTAAGTAATAGTATTTTAGTGTTATGCCATAATTATTTACTCACTACCCAGAGCCTCTACCTTAATTTAGAAAATAAGTATTATTAGGATGCCTGGTTGGCTCAGTCAGTTAAATGTCCAACTTCAACGCAGGTCATGATCTCACGGTTTGCGGGTTTGAGTCCTGCATTGGGCTCTGTGCTGATAGCTCAGATCCTGGAGCCTGCTTCAGATTCGGTGTCTCCCTCTCTCACTGCCCCTCCCCCACTCACGCTCTGTTTCTCTCTGTCAATAATAAATAAACATTAAAAAATTTTTAAAAAAAGAAAAGAAGCATTATTAAGCATTTACTATGTGTCAGTTACTCAGACAGGCAACAGCAATTCAATGGTGTAAAAGATAAATATATATCCAGTTTCGTGGAGCCTGCACTCTAGTGGAAGAAACAAAAAAAAAAACAAATAAATTCAAGTGATTACTACTTATGATAAGTACCATAAAGGAAACCAACAAGTTGCTTAGGAACATCCTCCTTAAAAAAAATTATTTATTTACTTTGAGAGAGAGCATGAGTGGGGGAAAGGGGCAGAGGGAGAGAGAGAATCTTAAGCAGACGCCCCGCTTGGCACAGAGCCCCATGTGGAGCTCAATCTTATGACACTGAGATCATGACCTGAGCTGAATTCAAGAGTCAGACGCTTAACCAACTGAGTCACACAGGCGTCCCAGGGAAATCCTACTTCTGACAGATGGTTTAAAAAGTTTGTATGGTGACAGATGGTAACTATACTTACTGTAGTGAGCATAATGTATAGAATTGTCAAATTACTGTGCTATACACCTAAAACTAATATAACATTGTATGTCAACTAAGCTTCAATTAAAATAAATTGGAAACTTATAGAAAACATTTTAAGGAAGGAGGAAGGAAGGAAGGAAGGAAGGAAGGAAGGAAGGAAGGAATCCTTGAGAAGATGACATTTAAGACAGGACCAAAAAGAAAGAAATAGCCAGTCATGTTAAGAGCAGCAGAAATGTTCCTAGAAGAATAATAACATGGTACCTCCTATACCCTGGACATAGAAATATGTCAGAGTAAAATCAGTGTGGCTGAAGCTTAATGCGCCAAAGTAGTGTGGACTAGACAGTGTTCCATCAAAGGATGTCCCTTCTGTGTTGTATGGTTGTTTGGGGGGGATGCCTTTCCAAGGCATTTTATTTCTCAAACTACCCCCTTGCATACAAGCATAGTTATGGGACTGAATCCACATTAAAAGGACATGGGTGGAGGTGGCACACCAGACTGGCACAACCTGAGCCCCTGAAGGAGTACGTGGAGCAAAGGTCCATTCTCTTTCCATCTTTCTACCAACACGATTAAGAAATAGACCTCTACTGTTGTTAAGGGTTACTGAGATTTCAGGCTTTTTCTGTTACAGCAGTTAGTATTACCTTAATCTAAACAAGGGAGAGTGATACAATATTCAGCTAAAATTTACAATGAGGTGCTGGGTCAAATGGTAAGGAATTTGATTTTTACCCTAAGAGCACTGAGAACCCATGACTGTGTGCAGGGAAGTGAGATGATCTGATTGACATTTCAAGATTACTGTGGTCTCTGTAGAGACTGGATTTGGAAGGCAAAAAACTAAAAAGTATGTGTTGGATTATTACATTATTAAAGAGTCAACATGAAGTAAAGAAATAGAAGTCCCATGGTCCGTCAACTGGGAACTTTCAGCTTCATCCAGAAGAGCAAAGTTCACAGAATCAGAATTTCTTTGAAATGAGAAGGTTCAAGAAAGTAATTTGTATATTATCCTTAAGTTTTTAGATTTTCTGAAACTGTTAATAAGCACTTCATATATTTTGGTAAACATAATCCACTTATACATCACTTCACCCTATGTCAAGGAAGGTTTATGTCAAGCTTCTCACCACTTGAGATATGTATAAGTAGTTGACTGAGACCCCATAAAGATAGTGTGATCTATATGAAGCCAAGCACCATTTTCTTGCTCCAAAAACCAAGCTCCGAATACGACCTAAGAACCTAGCAATTTAAGAAACCATCACTATGAGGATTGAAATAATCTGGTGGACACAAATGATGAATAAATACTCCAAAGTAAACCATACTTCCAAACACAAGCCCAGGGGGACACAGGAGACAGAACACTTCACTGGGCCAGAAGGATGTGTAACGGGGTTGGGAGTGGGGTAGGAAAAGTCAGAGGAGGAAATGTTTGAGCACAAGTTTATCCAAGCAAAGAAACATTATGTCATATGATAATATAGGGTCTATTTTTCCTTTGCTTTATTTTACAATTGTTATCTACTTATTTAACTTTCATTAGAGAGTCTTTTCTGAATCTTTAGCCAAACACAAAGTTCAGGTGATCTTAATTATCTTTCATAAATTCTTATTTTCAATGCACTGTTACAATTTGTTAACAACATGTTCCCCAAAATGTAATGGGTTAAATCAGAATCTGAAACAATAGAGTCTAAAATATGTAAAATATATTATGCCTATAATCTAGCATTATAGAGGTGTTTGTTGCTTTTCATGTTTAAATGTAAAGATTATCAAAAGGCTTCTTATTCTGCAAAACTCATGGCTACAAATATAGAAGGAATATAAACCTGTAAGTGGACTCAGGAACGCTAAACTGAACTATACCTATATATCCACAAGCCCCATTTACAAATTTATTCTCTGGGGGAAAATGTATATATTTAATTATCTTCTTTCAGAGAACATCTATCAGTTTCAAGTTTTTGTTGTTATATTGTGGTGGTTAATGCTGCTTTAATATGGTCTTTGACACCTGCATGAAATCCTCAGGTTTTTTGAAGGAAATCACATACAACACACATCAAAACCTGTCACAACTGTGAATGCCCCAGAAATACTTGCAGAAGGCAAATTTTGATGGAAAGCTAGAAACTGTATACATTAACATTTTTTAGCTTTTATCCACTCTTTATCTTTGACCCATGCAATTGCATGACCTCTAAGACAAAAATGCAGCTATTCACAAAGATTCAAAGTGATTCCCAAATGGCATGATAGTTCTTGTCTCTTCTGAAGATTCTAGACGCAAGCCAGCCAGACAGTATTTCTTGATTTTTCTCACCAGAAGATTTTGTTCAGATTTGGGTTATTACTCTAAAGCAGCTCAATTCTAGAGACCCTGGCCAATCCTCTGTTCATCCAAACAGTAATAAGCCTTTACTAGGGGACAGTTATAACACTATATTGAGGACCCTACATAAATATGACATCACCCTTACCCTTGAGAATAGAACAGAATAATCTCTCATATCATATGATACATGTTTGGGGACCATAGACAAGGGACAATTAACTCTGCCTGAATGAGCCCAGGCCTCAGTAATCAATGAGTTCATTTTAACATAAATTCATATGTTTTGCTTGTTCAGTACAGTCCCTTCAAGGCCTCAGTCTTGAGGAAAGGAAAGCTTTCCTTTAATATTTCAAAGAGACTCTATGGAGCATCTCAACATTTCCATCTTCCCACCAGGCCTCTATGTCCCTAGGTCATCATAGTCTCCTTTATATTCTGTCACCAACATGCAAGGACACTTCACTGTTGATGTAATATTGAGTGGAGTGGCTGCTTGTCTCACAATTAGTACCAGATTTTGCTTTCCTCTCATCTGGGCAGCTATAAGCTTCTGCCCCAAATCTCTTGCTCCACAGGGCACATATGTAGTGCTGGGGACCAGAATTATCACCCATTACCATTACATTCTACCCATTTCCTTATGTTTTATTTGTATCTAAATCATATCATATATATTCTCCTGCAACTTGTTTTTTCCCATTACTGGTATTTTTTAATGCAGTGTATTAACATATAGGTACTAAGCCATTTGCTGGCCTTTGCATTCCACTGTATAAATACACTTCCTACCCTCCAAAGTAGATGTCCCGCTGCTCTCTGTGAGAATACCAGTTTTCCCACAATCTTCCCAAAGCTAGATATTATCAATTTAGCTTCTACTAATCTGATAGTGAAAAATGGAATCTCATATTTATCCCTTGAGGAGTAGTGAGGTTGAGCACTATAACTGGGCACATCTTATCTGCCTCCTTATATCTCTTGGCTTACATTTGCTTCCTGGGCTCTCAGTTGCTTACTTTGCTTCTATTGAAGCAGCAACCAAGGGGCCTCACACATACCTGTGATTCTACTGCCTAGATCCAAGCCGTTGCTTTCTCAGGAATAAAGGAATAAAGGACTCCATCTTGGTCATTAACATGTAGTCAGCCCAAGCAGCATTTTGACTCTTCTCACACTTGCAGGGAGATGAAATGCCATACCCCAGGTTCAGGATCCTTCTTCTGAGTGAATGTCACCACATAGAGGAGTCAAAATCCATCAGACTAGCTTTAAACAGTAGAGAACCAAGAGACGATAGGAATCAAAGAGGATAAACTTCATCCACTCCCTGCCTTCCAAGGCTGACTCTTTATCTATGAACAAGCTGTTCCAAAGATAACCCATATGGACAAGTAGACAGGCATACCATTCAACTGACTATCTCTTGGCTTTTTGTGAAGTAGTGGCCAGAGTATAATACATCATCTTGCATTGTTTCCTTCCCTCCCTTTCCCCTCACAAGCCTGTAGCAGGTTGTACTTTTTTTTTTAGAGATAACAAGATTCATTAAAAATTTCTGAAGAATGTAATGCTTTAGACTGAATCTGTGTGACTTTGGAGACATAATGGAAGCTCAGTAGGAATTAGGGAGAAACAAGACAGAAGACATGTTTTTAGGAGATTATTCCATTGGAGCAGATGCCAGTTATGATAACAATAGTGGAAAATAAAGAAGCATCATATTGAAGAGAGGCTGGAGAATTAAGTGTCGATTAGATGATTCATGAGAAGAATATAGAGGTAGGAAGGGTAGAGAAAGGAGAAGCAATAGTTGTTAAAGTTTGGAGAAAGAAGAGGGATTGACTGAGAACAGCTAGGAGGTAAGAGAATTTGGAACAGACAGAATTTCAAGGAGAGACCGACTAACGATGTTCCATAACACAGAAAGGTCAAATAGCCTAAGAAAGGTCAAAGAGGAGCTATCAATCCAGCCATTAGGCATTAGCAGAACATCAGTATCAAAAGAGGGTTGGAGTCCAAAAGAGATAGTAGATTTCAAATAAAGACAGGTAGGTAGAATAAGATGATTGAACAATGGTCTGAAGTAGTAATGGGAACCCAGGGGGAAATCCAGGGTATAGGCCATCAGAGGGCCTGGGAGCCTCAAACTAAGACAGGCCAGGATGGCAATTTCAATGCAGGCTTGGAGGAAAGTGTCAAGATTTTTCAGGCAAGTAGGCAGAAGTATTTTGAGGAAAAGCTTGAAAATGGCATTTATTGGTAACAGAAAAGGGGTTCCAGAGAATTCAGAGGAATGGGATAAAAGGAGATCAGTGGGGGAGGGGGTGGGGTAGTTCTCATTTCCAAGTAAGGATCTCACCTTTAACGATTCAGTTTTGTTGTCAATTTAGCCTCCATTTTCTAGCTGGCCCCAGAGTTTACAGTAATCAAGGTGTTTGGATTTGTGGTTTCTTGGGAAGCCATTCTGTCCCCTGAAATACCACCAATACAAATCTATTAACCTATTTACAAATGCTTCTGGGACAATCATCCCTAATATGGTTGTGAAGATTAGATGAGAGCAATACATTAGACACTGGTAATGTCAGGGTCTCTAGGAAGTAGGAGAGAGTTTCTGAAAATTTAAAGAATAAGATGTTAAAGATAAAATTTACCTACTTCGTTATTTTCATTAAGGGTAATGCCTCTTTCTAAAACCTATAACACAAACTGTTCCCTTATATAAGTTACTGTGTCTCTTACAAACACACACAGTTTCCTTCCTTTTAAAAGTAAACTTCACAGAATGCAAAAAGAAACTTTAAACTAGTCTGCGTGAGTTATTGCAACCACAAAAGAGTAACCCAAAATAATAAGCATCACAACTATTTAAACTGTGACTTACTTAAAATGTGACTTTGGCTATTTCAAGATAGCCAATGCAATCTTGAGAAAGAAGGACAAAGCTGGAGATATCACAATTCCAGATTTCAATATGCACGACAAAGTTGTAATAAAAACAGTATGATACTGGGACAGAATAGAGAGCCCAGAAATGAATGCACACATATATGGCCAATTAATTTAAAATAAAGGAGGCAAGAATATACTATGAGGAAAAGAGAGTCTCTTCAACAAATGGTTCTGGGAAAACTGGACAGCAAAAGAATGAAACTGGACCACTTTTTTGCACCACATTAAAAAAAAAAAACTCAAAATGGACTTAAATGAGAAACCTGCAACCATAAAAATCCTACTAGTAAATACAGTCAGTAAGTGCTTTGACATCAGCCTTAGCAACATTTTTCTAGATATGTCTCTTCAGGCAAGGGAAACAAAAGCAAAAATAAACTACTGGGACTACATCAAAATACAAAACTTTTGTACAGCAAAGGAAACCATCAATAAAATTAATAAACAACCTAACGGGAGATGATATTTGCAAATGGAAAATCTAATAAGGGATTAATACCCAAAATATTAAAAGAAGTCACACAACTCAACACCAAAAAAGAAAAAAAAGAATCAGACTAAAAGGTGAGTAGAGGATCTAAATAGACTTTTTTCCAAAGAATACATACAAATGTCCAACAGACACATGAAAAAATGCTCACCATTACTAATCATCAGGGAAATGCAAATCAAAACCACAATAAGATATCACCTCATACCTGGCAGAAAAGCTAAAATAAAAAACACAAGAAATAACTAATGTTGGCAAGTATGTGTAGAAAAAAGGAACCCTAAATATGGAAAGAGCCTAAGTGTCCATCAACAGACGAATGGACCAAGAAGATGTGGTTTATCTATACAACGGAATACTACCTGGCAATGAGAAAGAATGAAATCTGGCCATGTGTAGCAACATGGGTGGAACCTGGTGTTATGCTGAGTGAAATAAGTCAGGCAGAGAAGGACAGCTACCATGTTTGCACATATAGGAGGATTAGGAGGAACTTAACGGAGGACCATGGGGGAGAAGAAGGGGGGAAATAGGTGGGATGGAGGGAGGGAGACAAACCATGAGAGACTCTTGAATGTTGAGAACAAACTGAGGACTGATGGGTATAGGGGGGAGGGGAAGGGGGGTGATGGGCATGGAGGAGGGCACTTGTGGGGATGAGCACTGGGTGTTAAAATAGAAATCAACTTGACAATAACCTATTAACAAAGGAAAAAAAATTTAAAAAAGAAAAAGAAAAAGGAACCATGTGTACTGTTGGTGGGAATGTAAATTGAGCAGCCACTAAGGAAAACAGTATGGAGTTTTCTCAGAAAATTAAAAATTGGGGTGCCTGGGTGGCTCAGTCGGTTGAGCATCCGACTTCAGCTCAGGTCATGATCGCACGGTCCGTAGGTTCGAGCCCTGTGTCGGGCTCTGTGCTGACAGCTCGGACCCTGTAGCCTACTTCAGATTCTGTATCTCCTTCTCTCTCTGACCCTCCCCTGCTCACGCTGTCTCTTTCTGTCTCTCAGAAATAAATAAAACATTAAAAAATTAAAAAAAAGAAAATTAAGAACAAACTACCATATAATTCAGTATTTCCAGTACTGGGTAACAAAGGAAACAAAAACACTAATCCAAAAAGATATATATACCCCCATGTCTATTGTAGCATTATTTACAATAGCCAAGATTATGGATGCAACAGAAGTACCCACTGATAAATAAATGGAGATAGAGGACGGTGTACACACACACACACACACACACTGGAATATTATTCAGCCACAATAAAAGATGACCTCTTGCCATTTGCAACAACATGGATGGACCTAGAGATTACTATGCTAAGTGAAACAGCAAGATAGAAAAAAACAAATATCATATATTTCACTTTTATGTGGAGTCTAAAAAGCAAAACAAATAAACAAACAAATAAATACACTCTTAAACACAGAGAACAAACTGGTAGTTTCCAGAGGGGAGGTAGATGGGGAGTTGGCTGAAATAGATATAAGGGATTAAGAGGTACAAACTTCCAGTTATAAAATAAATAAGTCACAGAGATAAAAATTACAGCATAGGGAATATAGTCAATAATATTGTAATGATGTTATATGGTGAAGATGGTGACTATACTTAACCATGAGCATGGTAACATAAAGAATTGTTGAATAAATATGTTGTATATCTGATGTTAATATAATATTGTAGGTTAATTATACTTCCATAAAAAAGAAAACTAAGCAATTATACTTCCATAAAAGAAAGAAGTGGGAAATATATTAGTTTATGAGGCTGAGTGAATTTATTGAAAGAGTGATTTTAAGAGGAGAAATAGGAACCTACTCTAACCAAATTAGATAACCACTAATGAACATAAGCTACATTTGTCTTTTTCATGAAAAAAGAAAAAGATTTATATTACTATTTGCAATCAGTTTTCTTAGCATAGCATAAGGAATACAACAAAAAAATGTGTAATTCCTTAGTTATAAATAAATAAATATTTTTAAAAAGTCAATGGTATTTATCTCTATCTCAGTAAACAAAAATAGGGCACCAAAAGCAGAGACAAAAAAAAAAAAAGTGACTTGTGCTTCATAATCAAGCTGTCTGGCTGAGCTGTTTTTTAATCAGGGGTCAGAAGTATATCCTGCAGCCAAATCTTCAATTATTGAAAGCTTCCTCAGAGAAAAATTGTAAAGTGTATTGCAAGTTATATCCTGATTAACATGTTATTTTTAAAAAGGTATCATAAAATGAAAGTGACTAGGAAGAAGATCTCAAAAGAATTTCTCACATTGGCTAGAAATTAGCTTCTGGTTTCATTGAAGAATCAAGATATTAGAATGGCAAAATGAGACCACAGAGCTAAAAATGTACAAGTGTATATACAGAGCAATGCTATTTTTTTTAAGGGCAGACCTGAATCTGTATGCAGGCACAGTCAGGGTATCATCTGCCTTGGGAAGTAATGAAATTATTCCCAGTATTTTGGGGACCTCCTCCACAATCCCTTGGATTTTTCAGTAGTGGCACTGAGAAACTGGGTTTGGTTTTTGGGAAACCGTCAAAAGCAGCCTGGAGCATGGTTTGGTAAATCAGATGGATTATACGATGGAGAATCACCTCTTTTTGTTAAAGAATGGTTTTAAATTGATGAAAATTACTTTTCTGCACCTTATAAACTGGCTCTGGGGGAAATTCACCCAGGGAATTTTTGGAAGTGTTTTAAGAAATGGCAGTATTATTGGAATAAATATAAACTCTAAAATGACTACTTCAGAGAGGAAAACATACATTGAGATGTATAAAGTCCCTCCAAGCTTGCTATAGAGTGGGAAGCTTACACTCAATTTATTATTTTTAATGCATTTTAAAGAATATAATTTGTGATAAGGATTACCTAAATTCTTGTACATGTTAAATCTCATTACTTTGTAGCCACAGTGCATATTCCCTCCATGTGATTATAGGAAGCATTTTATATACACTGAATTCAAAGTCTTTTGCAGACAGGTGGCTGATGAATTACCAGATCTTTAATTCATAAATTTAACTTGCTACACTCATTTGGTTTATTGTTCATAATACACACAAACCCTGAATGATTCATACAAACTATTTTTTACTCATAAAAACATGCCAAAACCTTTTGAGAGAGTTGCTTTTGTCTCTTTTCAGAGTGCTCATTCTTCAGTGTGTATAAACAAGCAAATGCTTTGATATTCAAATTAATAAAAGCAGTCAAAAAGAGAAATGAATCTATCTGAAAATCATATGCTTCCATTTGATGCATATTAATGAAAAGCTCACATACACAAATTATTTGAGAGGTTATTTACCTTAGGTGCAATGAAAAACTCCTTCAGGGGTGCCTGGGTGGCTCAGTCGGTTGGGCATCCGACTTTGGCTCAGGTCATGATCTCATGGTTCGTGGGTTCGAACCCTGCATTGGGCTCTGTGCTGACAGCTAGCTCAGAGCCTGGAGCATTGGGCTCTGTGCTGACAGCTAGCTCAGAGCCTGGAGCCTGCTTCAGGTTCTGTGTCTCCCTCTATCTCTGACCTTCCCCTGCTCACGCTCACTCTCTCTCTCTCTCTCTCAGAAATAAATAAAAAACATTAAAAAAAAAAAAAAGAAAGAAAGAAAGAAAAAGAAAAACTCCTTCACAAGTAAAGCAGACAGAAAGGTTATTTTACAGTTAGTCACAAAATCTGAGTTCTAGTTCTGCCTCTCAGCACAGCAAGTAGCTAGGAGCATGGACTTTGAGGTTGGGGAGACGTGAATTTGAACTGAGCTATGTGTTAGCTATATGGCCTTGAGCAAGTTACTTGACTTCTCTGAGCCTTAACTGATTCACCAACAATATGGAAATAATAACTACACCCATTTCAGAAAGTTATTTTAGGAATAAATAAAAGAGTGCATGTAACTTTCTTAGTTTAGTACTTGGGACTTAATTAGTTGTTATTATCAATCAGATTATTAAGTTGAACAACTCTTTTCTGTGTTATCACTTTTCTCTCCAAAAAATGAGAATGTTACCTAATTAATCGGTGAGAAATAAAAGAGGGCACAGAAAACATAAAGAAAATGTAAATGCTATGCAATGCTGGAAATTGTCAAGAAATACAAAATACTACTTTGCCTCCACTACAAAGAACAATAATGTGCCTTATTCCCCCAGGCTAATTCAAATTGCACGCACCTTCTCAAATGCTTGCATCTCCTCTGTTAGCAATAGGACTTTGGTCATTTCAGCCTGAGGTGATTTTCTCTGGGCTTCACAGACAGATGAGATCATAGTAGGTATAATAAATCAAATCTCACTGGTTCCTGCCCCATCAGGCAGGATCTGCAAGCAAATTGCTTTCTAAATACCTCCCAATGCCCTCAGAGTCTCAGTCAGGTGTGCCTGGGGGTCCCCTCAAGGTATCTCACGTGTGCTCACAAACATCTCTTTGAGCTCCTATCATCATGCGATGCTGGTTAGGTTCTTCTTCTCCTTGCCCAGCTCTTCTGTAATAACCAGACTGATGGAACTGATGGGGGTGGAGGAAACCAATATAAATCACAAGGGGTAGTGGTCCGGAAGGGTATCCAGAGTCATCCTTATGCTGGATGTCAACACAGTCACCTCTGCTGAGGGGAACTTCCCAAAAGTTTCACCCAAAGCCTGAATCAATTCTTGGGATCCCATGGAGAAATTCTGAAATCCACCTCTTTGCCACATTCTAAGGCAAGAGGTGAGTCCCTTTGATCTTATATCCCCACATCTATCTTTTCTTTATCATCCTCCACCCAGTCTCTGCTTGGGGAAGATATGCAGCCCTTCCACAGGTCCAGTTCCTGGTTAAGCTCCCCCTCCAACTCTCTCCATCACAAGACATTCGTGGAATATAAAACAAAAATGCTGTTTAGAAAGTAAAAAGTATCCTCTACCTTCTCCCCTTCAGGGCTTGGGGACTCTGGCCAGATGATGAGAGTTATAACTTTGGAGAGGTAAAGTGGTTCAGCCTTTTGTAATGTAATAGTGAGGTCACTACTGCTCTACAGAGAATTTTTAAAAACTGTTTTCATGTTTGTTTATTTTGAGAGAGAGAACAAGAGCAGAGGAGGGGCAGAGAGAGAGGGAGAGAGAAAATCCACTGTCAGCACAGAGCCCAGCTGTGAGATCATGCCCTGAGCCAAAACCAAGAGTTAGTTGCTCAACTGACTGAGCCACCCAGGTGCCCCTCTACAGAGGATTTTTAATGTCTCTGGAATCTTTCATTTTCTTTTTCTTATTTTAGCAGAGAGGAAATTCTGCTTCTTCTCTTTCTTTACTTCCTCAGTTAAATGGGCAAGGGTGTGTATGGTCCAAAGGAGAAGAGAGAACTTGAGATCTGGGACCTTCAGATTTCTTTCTAAACACCAGAGTGTCAAAGTCACCAGGAAGAAAAGGAAGATTAACCTGGGCACAAGAGACTAAGCACAAAAAATGCCTGTGACCTACCAGAAGCTGTTTCCTCTTAATTGACATAAAATCCTAGGGGTAACTGAGCCCAGAAAGTAACAGAGGTCCTCACTGTCAGTGACTTTTGCAGCTGGGTATTTACTTAATCACACAACCAAGAGATCAATGATCACTCATGACTGTATAAAGAGATCTTAAGTGATCCAGGCTGCCTGGGTGGCTCAGTCAGTTAAGCATCTGACTTCAACTCAGGTCATGATCTCAGGGCTCCTGGGTTTGAGTCCTGTTCGGAGCTTGCTTCGGATTCTGTGTCTCCCTCTCTCTCTTGCCCCTCCCCCACTCTGTTTCTTTCTTTCTCAAAAATAAACATAAAAAAATTTTTTTAAAAAGAGATCTTTAAGTGATCCTGAAGCATATGTCAAAATAAAATTTTGCCAGCCTTAGAAATCTTCAGAATCAAAAGAAGGCTAGAGACATAGAATCTATCATAGACTGCAAAAGGTGGGTTGGGTTTTGTTTTTGTTTTTGTTTTTTTTGTATCATGGGTTATGCTTAAGTCATCCTTAGGTTCAAGGACTGAAATTCGGACTTGAAGTTAATTTAATCTTGGTTGGGGCAATTCAGGTATATATGAGTAGGTGGGTATAAGATCTTGGCTCCACTTAGCAGTGAGGGGACCTGATTTCCCAAAGCAAACTGGATCCCTTACCCCTTCACTGAGTTGTCCAGATTCCATAAAATGACCTCAGAATCTTCAGATGACCTGGGAATGACTGAAACTTGAAGGTACCTTTGTCTTAGTAGGAGAGGATGCTGTGGGTGTAGCCTGGTCCAGATATCATACAGACTTCTGACCAGATAAAGGAACCAGGGGACAGAATAAAACCAAGACAGGGTTACTGAAATACCAAGATGAAGGAGAGACATCAAGAAACAGTCTCTACATGTGTGGTTCTGAGGAACGAATGACACTTTCATGGAAATATATAATCCTATGGTTCGTGTGCCCAATACACACTTTCAGAAGGAATTAGTTACATTTCTCCTATAAAAAATAATGCATAGGAAGAAGTGAAAGCCATTTCATAGCAAAAGTTGTCAAAATAAAGCTAATGAATAAAAGCCATAGGAAGAGAAATTTCAAAGACATTTAATATAAAATGTCTTAACAACTGAAAGATGGAACAGGTTACCTTTGGAGACTGTATAATAAAATAAGAGTATAGATTTAAGACTCAGAAAACTATGGATTTGAATCCTGATGTTTAACATACCCTCGCTATGTTATTCAACCTCTTTGGGCCTCTCCTTTCTCACCTGAAGACTATGGATAATAACAGGGCATACTTCCCTCGAGTATTGAAGGATTCATGAGATAACGTATATAAAGCACTTATACAGAATCTGACAATAAATGAAAGCTGTTGTCATTACTGCTTTTGTGTTAACAACTGGCATGAACTACAGATAGAGGAGATAGTTTTGGGAGTTTATATCATGTAAACAAATAATGTTTGTTTCTAAGCAAATGTATTCTAAGCAAACAATGATTTTAAACTGAGAGCTCAAAAGAGATGAAATTAATAGTGTCCACTGGCAAGAGAAGACTCAAAATGTGTAAGTCTGTTCACTGTACCTCTCCATCATACCCATGTGATGCAGAACTGTATAGCCCAGCACAATAAACCAGACAGATCAATAAAGTTTAAACAAGAATTCCCACATGAGGTAATACAGGGGGAAAAAAACCCATCAAATTGGATTATGATATAAAGGGCCTCTGTGTGCATGTTGAAAATATCTGTAAGTGTTTTTATATGACCTGAAGCAGAATACCAAGAGCTAGTGATCACATAAATAATGGAGCAGGAAGATAGCAACAATATTTAAGGTTATTCAAGACAATGAGTAAGCATAAAGCTGCCATTAGAAATGAGAACATCTAATCCAGTTCTATAAGGAATTAATTAGCTGATCTTTTTGATTTACCTGAAACACTTACCAAATTGGTTAGAAAGAAAAATATAACTGTCCCCATTGATGAACTAAAGGTAAGCCCTATATTGAATGAAGTAAGAACTTATAACACAATTCAATCTATTTGGTTTTACAGATTGTCTTTATTAGATGGGTATCAAAAGGATGCTTCCTAAATTAGCATTGGAGAGGAAGGACTAATATATTTAGATGTTTTTCATTATTAGCATAAGAATTCAAAAACAAATTAATGTTACAGAGGATCCTGTACAGAACACAGATCTTTCAAGGGACACAGAACTTGATCTTATTCAAAGGGTGGAAAAAACAAAAAAAAAACCTACTCCAATGATAGCTTCTTTATCCAATCATTGGTTTCAGCTAAAAGGACTCCCAGTCCTAGACACTGAACTGATGAGCTCAGGTTAAGCAGGCCACATGGAGCCTTTTGTTTATGAAATGGCCATGCTGTTACCAAGGAGCACAGAAAAAAGTGCCTCCGTTCCACTCCTGCCACAGACCATGCCTGCCTTCATACTCACAGCAGGGCCAGGGGCCTTTCTTATCAGGTTCCTGCTGATTCAGCTCCTAATGGCCTTCCTCAATTCCCATTCTGTCTGCTTCACTTTGGGCTGACACAGCAAAAGCCCACAGAAGAGGCCTGCAGCGTGGCAGGAGTCGGAGATTGGAAACAAAGACGGCTCCTTTAATTAATTTATTTTTTGCTTGTTTATTTGTCTGCAATTCTCTCAACTGATGATCAAGGATTTCAGGGACTGGCACCAGGATAAAGCACTAGAAGAAATCAATTTTCTACAACCTCAGAGGTCACAAGGGAGTAGATAATAATCCTGTTTAAAAGAGAGCTACTGGAGGGGCGCCTGGGTGGCTCAGGCAGTTGAGCGTCCGACTCTTGATTTTGGCTAGGGTCATGATCTGGTGGTTGTGAGATTGAGCTCAGTGCTGGCTCCGTGCTGAGTGTGGAGCCTGCTTGGGATTCTCTCTCTTTTTGTCTCTATCTTCCTCTCAAATTGAATAAATAAGCATTTAAAAAATAAAAATAAAATAAAAGGGAGCTTCTGGGTTTGTGCAAAGCACAGCTGAAGACAAGTAGGAAAGCCTAACAGAAACATTATACATTGACCCCAGTACTCCAAAGCCATTTTGGATTCTGTTTCAATTGACTGTGTCATCAACATGCTTCAAAAATGTTGTTGGGACTATTTTTTGATATAGGTCAAAGGTTGTATCCAAAGAAATGAAAGAAGCTTTGGAAATTATCTTGTGAATTGGAAGAGTTGGTGAAAGTCAGATTATAGAAGTTAGGCTATTAGGAGGATTGAGCCTCATCAGGAAATTGTGATTCAAGATGGACAAGAATATTCAAACTAATAATTTTTTGACATTGAAACAATACTGTCAATAGGGTTTATATTTCCCTTTCTAGAGATTATTTGAAGCAGCACAGGCTATCATATGCTTCTGGTTTTTCACAGAATAAAATCCTTCCTTCTTAGCCTGATACACAAGGCCATTTATTTATTTAAAAAAATTCTTTTATGTTTTATTTATTTCTGAGAGAGAGAGAGAGACAGCATGTACAGGGGAGGGTCAGAGAGAGAGAGGGAGACACAGACTCTGAAACAGGCTCCAGGCTCTGAGCTAGCTGTCAGCACAGAGCCCGATGCGGGGCTCGAACCCACAAACCGTGAGATCATGACCTGAGCCCAAGTTGGACGCTTAACCGACTGAGCCACCCAGGTGCCCCCACAAGGCCATTTATAATCCAGTGTCAGACTACCCTTCAAACTACATCTATCTATTCCCTACAACTTCCAAATCCTTTACTCCAAACCACACACTTTTGTACTTGTTTTGTATCCATTGCTTCGTTTGTTGATTCATACGCTCACCTATTCAAAATACACATAGCACCTCATTTATTTATCTAAACAACCTTGTAAGAAGACTAAAGTGTTCTCATTTTTCCTAGAGCAGGAATGTGAATGCTTTGCTACAGCATTTGAACTTAAATCTCTGAAGGACATGGGGATCCTACAAAGTACATGAAGATTCCAGGGATTTTTTTGTCATGGAATTGACTTGGTCTGATTTTTATTTTGGAAAGATAATTCTGGAAGCATTAGATAGGTGTGGGGTGGTGGGGGAATTGATAGTGGACAGAGGATATTATAATGATCCAAGAAAGGTATATAATAAGAGTATAAATTAATCGTATGGTGATGGGAATGGGGAAACATGGGATCACTATGAGAGACATTTAGGAGGCAAAGTAATAGAAGCCTAGGTGACTGACTAAAAAATTATGTGAGGAAGAGGGAGTTTCCTAGAGGAATCCTGGGTTTCTGGCTCAAGTGTTTAGATTATGGTGGTGCCACTGATTAAAATGGAAGTGGAAGAAAAATAGGTTTGTGGAGAAAAGAAATCCTTTTATGTCTTCTGGTTTAGGCACTATGTGGCATCCAAGTTGAGGTGCTATTAGGCTCTTTAACATGTGAATCTGGGTTCTTCTGAGTGGAAACATAAAAACAAGAATTAATATAAAGTTTCTACTTTGTTCTATTTCTATTTGCCCTTTTATTTTCACCTGAGTGATCAAAGACTCTAAGTGCTAATGTATTTTTAACACTGACTTAGAAGTGTTTGTGAGATAATGAAATACAGGCAACTGTTGGGTGAGTAAATTGGCATGGTCTTCCTGGAGGGCAACTTAACAGAACGAATCAGCTAAAAATGTCTCCCCTCTGTGTGGTAGATTTTTTAAAAAGCCCCAATGATCTACAGATCCTTCCATTAAAAAGCTGAGTCTAATTTTATACCTTTTGAATCTGGGTTTGGCCATAGACCTTGCTTTAGTCAATGGGACATCAGAAAACATGACTGAAAGGGACTGGGAAGTATTTACACACTGGGGTTTGCCTTCCCTTACCCATTGGGAAGCCTTCCACCACCATGTGAACAAACCCAGGCTAACTTACTGCACAAAGAAAGACAATGCAGAGAGAAACCAGAACCACCCAGTCATCTCACCTCAGCTGTATCATCTGAGGCCTTGAGCACTCTAGATCATGGTTTTTCAACCTTGCCAGTATTGACATCTGAGCTGAGATGGTTCTTCATTGTAGAAGGTTTCTTTCGCATTGCAAGATGTTTAGCAGCAGCTCTAGCCTCTATCCATTAGATGCTAGTAGAACCCTTCTCCCCAACATTGAGTTAGCCAAAAATGTCTACCGACATTGCCAAACGTCTCCTGGAACACAAAATCACCACCATTTGAGAACCACTTGTCTAGACCATATTTACTGTCATATTTGAGATACAGTTTTTATAATAATAGCAAGCACTATTATATGCTTATTATGTCATATACACCATGGTACATATTTTACATGGATTATGTTACTTAATCCTTACTATAAGCCTAAGAAGTAGGTTTTTTTCTTTAATTTTTTTAATGTTTATTTAGTTTTGAGTGAGCAAGAGGGACAGAGCATGAATAAAGGAGGGGCAGAGAAAGAGGGAGACACAGAATCCAAAGCAGACTCCAAGCTCTGAGCTGTCAGCACAGAGCCTAATGCAGGGCTCAAAACCATAAGCGATGAGATCATACCCTGAGCTGAAGTAGGAGGCTCAACCGACTGAGCCACCCAGGTGCCCCTATTATTTTTTAAATTAATTATTTGTTTGTTTGGGGGGGGCAGAGAAAAAGGGGGAAGCAGGGGGAGAGAGAGAAAGAGAGAGAGAGAATCCCAAGGAGGCTCTGCACTGCCAGTGCGGGGCCTGACATGGGGGCTTAATCTCACAAACTGTGAGATCATGACCTGAGCTGAAATCAAAGTTGGATGCTTAGCCGACTGAGCCACCCAGGTGCTCCAGAAGTAGGTATTATTAATATCTATATTTTACAGATTAGGAAATTAAAGTTAGAAAAGGTTAAATATTATGCCCAAGTTCACTCAGCTAGTAAGTAGTAAGGCAGCATTTGAACACAGGCAGTATGTTCCTAGTACAATTCCTTAACTACCATTTGGAGCCAATCCATTTAAATATGGCTTACATTTAAATAGTAGAAGAGGATAGCCCTAGTTTGTCTTGGATCAACCAAAACTACCATTAATAGGCATCAACTCAGGCCAACTATGACTTATAAATATTATATTTTTTTATTGACTTGGTACTACCAATAAAGAGACAAGACCCACTGAATACTCTCTCATCATCCTCTGGAATCCCACCTCTTCTGGGACCCTTCTATCCTACTCCACAATACTATCCTTACAGTATCCCCATCTCAGATGCTATTCTTTCACACTTGGTTCTTCCAGTAACAACCAACATAGACAACAAAGCACCTATTCATTTGAGATATCTTCCTCATATATGTCAGGATATAAAATATGAGACCCAAGCCCTACTCAGAAAGCTCAAATTCTCTTAGTTTTCATTGTTTTTCTGTCTTTTACATTCAAGACTTCATGACATTCACAACCTGCTCTGTGACTCCCCTCTGCGTCTCAGAGTAGGCAATAAATTCTCTCAGTACATAGTCTTTTGCCTAAAAAGACATTGAGGAGGATTCAGATCAATCTAGAGATCACAGAATCAGAGATTGTAGAAGGTCCTGAAATTTTTAAGGAAGCTCATTGTTTTGGTTGTTTGGGGTATGATAAACTCAAAGGAAAACTGACCTATCTTGCTTTTAAAAATAAGTCTCTTATTAGAAGCATCACTTTTTAACATATATGCACATAGATATGTACATATTTACATATACATATGAAACTGTATACATACAAAAATGGATTCTACAATACCCGTCACTTAAGAAAAAGTACAGTGTGGTCATGAGAGTACCAACTTTAGCCCTTCCACCATGTGAGGACATAAAGAGGCTGATCATCGATGAACCAGGAAGTGTCCTCACCATACACCAAAACTGCTGGGGCCTTGATCTTGGATTTCCAGCCTCCACAACGAGAAGAGACAGACCCAAAGAAATTGAAGACCAAGCTAAGGGAGGACTTCCATCAAATATTGGCTACAAATTTTAAGTGAGATGAAGGATTCAGAAGGCAACTTTTGCCTGGATCACCACAAATAATGGATTTTTAATAAAGTCAGGAACATAAATGAAGAGTAAAACGAAAAAGAATAAGAAAGCCTATAAAGTGGTAGGAAGTTAAAACATATAGGCAGCCATATAATTTATATTTTAAAGCTACAAATGTAGTAATTATTTCTATTCATTAATGAAATGACATGGTAGTATTTAGCATCATATAAAAACTTAATCCATTCATTTAATATTTATTTACTCTATTGCTTTGGCAATGTATTATTTAACTAACACATTGCACTCTGTTTATTATGTAAAACGATGTTTACCCTCAAACTGTTATTTTCATGGAGATACAAATGTCAGTCCATTCAGCAGACTGATTGTAAATGAGAAACATCTAAACACACTGGAGGGAGGGAGAGAGGGAAGAAGGGAAGGAGGGAAGGAAAGAAAAATAGATTAGGTTTTGATTTGTTTTTAGAAGAAAACAAAAGGAAAAAAATTTCACTTAGAAGAATGGAGAAGATCTAAGAAAGTAGAAATATAAAAAGCAGAATGGAACGTGACACTCAAGACTCTTCCCCTACCTACCATATTTATTTTCATGATTTGCATTCTATATTATAACCTGTTGCTGTGATTTGCACATTTCACATTTCTTTGTCAGAGTATTGATGGATTCATGTAGCACTGTAGTTCTTATCTCACCTATAATGAGGCACATCTGTAATTTTGAACACATACACTTCAAAAAGAATATCTTAAATGTATGCAAACTTCATATTTATTTCTGGCATTTAGGTTTTTGTTTCTGCCACACCATTCAGCCATTTTACTGACAACTGTAAGTTTACAAGAGTAAATTACATCTAACAAAAAACAACATTTGAGACGAGCTGAAATCGTATATTTTCTTAAGCTCTAACTGTGAAAACAATCGTTATTACAACATTGATGAAAGAGTTTGGTGTTCTTAAGTTTTATGTTTGTATAAATACCTAATAAATAATTTGGGAATTCAAAACTGATTAATACATTTAGCAGACAAAATGTCCAAATCTATGTTATTACTGAATTTTTTCATTAAAATGTAGTGACTATTTTTACTCAATAAAATTAAAATGGCATTTTCATGGAAAAAATGTATCAGGGCATCTGGCAGGCTCAGTCTACACAGCACATGATGCTTGATTTCAGGGTCATGAATTGGAGCCCCACACTGGGTGTAGATTACTTTTTTTAAAGTTTTTTTTTAAAATAGCTTATTGTCAAGTTGGTTTCCATGTAACACCCAGTGCTCATCCCAACAAGTGCCCTCCTCCATGCCCATCACCCCCCTTCCCCTCCCCACCATACCCATCAGCCCTCAGTTTGTTCTCAGCATTCAAGAGTCTCTCATGGTTTGCCTCTCTCCCTCTCCCTCCCTATTTTCCCCTTTCTTCTCCCCCATGGTCCTCCATTAAGTTCCTCCTAATCCTCCTATACGCGCAAACATATGGTAGCTGTCCTCTGCCTGACTTATTTCGCTCAGCATAATACCCTCAAGTTCCACCCATGTTGCTACACATGGCCAGATTTCATTCTTTCTCATTGCCATGTAGTATTCCATCATATAGATAAACCACATCTTCTTGGTCCATTCATCCGTTGATGGACACTTAGGCTCTTTCCATGTTTTGGCTATTGTGGAGAGTGCTGCTATGAACATTGAGGCACATGTGCTCCTATGCATCAGCACTCCTGTATCACTCGGGTAAATTCCTAGCAGTGCTATTGCTGGGTCCTAGGGGAGTTCTACTGTTAATTTTTTGAGGAACCTCCACACTGTTTGGGTATAGAGATTACTTAAATAAAAACTTAAAAAAAAAAAAAGAATGTCAACTTTGGAGCCAACCCAAAGGGTTTAAAATCCTCGTTCTAGCACTAAGCATTTATGCGGCCTTGGAAGTCATTTGGCCTCGCTCTGCTTTATTTTCTCAACTGTAAATTGCTACTGTGATATTTAAACGAAGCAATATATGCAACTTAGAATAATACCTGGCACATGGTAAGCAATATATATGTTTTAACTACTATTACTAATTTTCTTTTCTACTTCCCAAAGAATAATGAACATCCAGGTAAGTAAACATGAAGCTAAATTTTTCAAAGTGGCACAGTATTACAATTTATTTAGTATTCCATAATTTATTCAGTGTCCTGTTGATTAGCTATTCGGATATTTTTCCATATTTGAACTACTAAATGCTATATTATTGGATATATGTGTCCTTAAAAACTCATGCCCTCATTTCTCAGGATATCTTATGCAGAGGCAGAGTACTGAATGAAAAGGTATGTGCATTTTCAGTTTTGGAAATATTTGCCAACTAAGTGCTGACACTGTTGTAGTAATTCACACAACCATCAGCAGTGTACAGTGTATCTAGCTTCAGATATACATACATATACACACAAATACACCTGCCACCACTGAATGAAAACAATATTAACAATTTTTTTTACCAATCTGATAGCTGCAAAATGCTATTTTGAGTTTTTATTTGCTTTTCTCTGTCTACTAGAGAATTTGAATTTCCCTTAATATAGTTAGTTACTGGCCATTTGCATTTTACCTTTTGTGAGTTTCTTATTTGTACCCTTTGCTCATTTTAATACTGTCTATTTCTTATCATTTTGTAGTGTTCTTTGATAGTATTTTTATTAGCCCACTATATGTCATATGTACTATTAGTATTTTCCTATCTTTCAAGTCTTCATCATCCATATATTAGTGAATAGCCACTCTTTAGACAATAGCTCTGAACCAAAATCTTTCCTGGCCTCTGAGGATTTGTGGCTATTGAAGTATGAGTATTCAATGCAAATGCATTAGGAGATGTGCATATTTCCTATTATACAATCAATGCTTCTAAGAATCTCTCTGAAGCGAGACAGCATCACATCAATCTTCATACTTTACCTTAAGAAAAAATAAACCTTTTCCTGGAAAGGGATTTCTGGCTCATTCATTAACTCATTATGAGCCCCATTTCTCCAGGACAGACTTGCATCCAAAGCCTTGTGTTCTTCTCTCAGACTTTATAGGAATATATGAGACTCAGTATGAAGTTTACACTAAGGGCTCTCGGATCTCTGTGGTTTTCCATTAGTTCAGGGAGACCTGGTGCATCTTACCTCAAACATTCACTAGATCAAGTATCACACTGTTTTATGTCTGTGTCTTTTGTCTTCTCAACGAAATGGTAAGCTCAGCTGTGATTTTTCATTTTGCTTTTCAGGAGCTCTGATGTTTTCTTGGACACAGAACAAGGCTATTTGGAATTTCTCCCTGTAAGTAATGATCTATTTATGGACCTGTTTCTCCGACACATTTCTCCTGACATAGTTCTCAAGACACAGAGAAAAAAAGGAATGAAGTGGGCCAAATGGCTGTTGAGCATGGCAAATGGGATAAAGGAGCAGATGATTCAGTCAGTCAGTCAAGTGGCAAAAATTAATCAAGCCTCTTCTGTGGAACAGGCTGGGTGCCCACCTACCAATATGGTACAATTTGAGGAAAATCAGAAGATTTACCTAGGCTAAAACACCTCTATCAGCAATAAAGACTCACTTCATAAAAATCTTAGTAATATCTCAGACAAAATCAGCACCCTCAGGGAAAAAAAAAACAAAAACACATGACAATAATCAAAAGGGGCAAGAAGTAAAAGAAATGGAAAGGCTGCTCAAAGATAAGATACTGTTCAAAGTAAACCATAGTCACAGATGTATTTGGAGGAAGAAATTGCCTACAGCAAGACCATCATACACATGTATTTTTAAAGCACAAATACAAATGATGAGGAAATCACATGGTTCAGACCCGAGGATAAATTCAAGCTCATTACAATCTTCAGTGGGGGTTAAAAATGAAAGTAAAGAGAAACTGAAGTCAATGTAATGGAGACCTCTTGGGCTGATAAAGGAAAGTAATGGTGTGTTCCTGATACAAACTACGGAATAGTGAGGAAGAGCAGGTATACAACAAATATTCACCTGCGGGCTAAAGGACAACTTGATTGACCCAGTGCTCAGATACACACTTAATATTGTTTGTGTGATTTCATTTCTCAGAGTGGATGGGGTCATCCTGTAACTTATTCTCATCAATAGTTATGTGGAATGAGGGAAACATCCTTAAAATAGGAACATGAGAGTTTGTGGTAGCCAACCAGGAGTCTTTCAAGAACAACAAACACCCCCCCCACCCCATTTAAGCTGTAGAAATGGTTAAAAGGATTAGGTCTGTGTATATGAGAGAAAGAGTGTCTCCAAAAATAAATATGGCTGAAAAAAAATCATCAATGATTCTGCTGGGGAAGGAAAGGTAAGTTATCTAGAAAGACCAGTGTGACTACACAAGGCTGGATTTCAATAATCTTCACTTTAAAGACTGTTTGCTAACAGGGACACATAAGCAAGATAAATAAGATAATTGCAAGCTTTTTAATAACTGTAACATAAAGAACAAACTAAAGGAACTAATGGTTGAGGAAAAGTTAAAAGAGGAAAAAGGGGATTTTATTGGCATCAGTAAGAATAAGAGAGATGTTGAATCAGGGCAGATGATGGAAAAGAAAAATGTGGAACTTGGTAATTCTCCTGTTGCCCTGAGTGGAAGTATGGACTTCAAAGCTGTCTAAGGGAGGGGGTGGGAATCATTCAATAGGGATTGGCAGCAAGGGCTGTCTAAAGTGGGCAAGAGAGTAGATAAAAAGAAATGCAAAGGAAACGTACCTCAGAGAAAAGAGGCAGGAGCCTCAGAAAATGTCACAACAAAACCTACCTTGGGTGAAGTCCATATGGAGCAACTGATAAAGTGAAATTTGTGTTTAGCAGGCCCTCATGGTACTGCACTTATAAACACAAACGCTTAAGAATATATATGTATAGGGGCGCCTGGGTGGCTTAGTCAGTTAAGTGTCCGACTTTCACTTAGGTCATGATCTCGCGGTTCGTGGGTTCGAGCCCCACGTCGGGCTCTGTGTTGACTGCTAGCTCAGAGCCTGGAGCCTGTTTCAGAGTCTGTGACTCCCTCTCTCTCTGACCCTCCCCTGCTCACGCTGTCTCTCTCTCTCTCCTAGAAATAAATAAAACATTAAAAAATATATATCTATATGTATATTCTCTATTGTAGGAGAAAACCAGTGTTGGTTAGTTGATAATGAATTTCTAAATTTCTTTATTTTTGACGTGTCTATATCTAAGAGTGTTGCTGATATTTTGTCCAAGAGTTAGGAAAGGAGAAAGTAACTGGCATTTATTGGGAATGAACAACATGCCAGGAAATTTACACACAGCTTAAATGCTCCTTACAATAATCATATGAAGTAGATGTTATTAGTCCATTTTTAGATGAGGAAATTGAAGGTCAGAAAGGTTAAATATACTGCCTATGTCAAAGTCAGTAAAGCAGAACTCAAAGTCATCTGTTGGACTCTAGAGCCCACACTTATCTCATTATTCTATACTGTCTCTGGGGCAGGTCAAGGATATTATAAACTCTTCAAACATCAGGTGGTATAATTGCTTACCATGTACACAGCTTTAGGTCAAGGAGCTTATCTGACCCTGTCTTACTACAATAAGCTTCTTAAGAGCAATCATTTGGAATCTCTAACCCAGAACATTTTTTAGCTCACCCACCTCTTACCCATTGCCCAACTAAGTTCCATTAAGCATCTAGCATCTAGTTGTTCCATCTAGGCATCAGAAGTTCAGGGTAATCCCATTCATCCATGACTCTTTGGGTTCACTTATCCCCTACTCTTCTATTTATTATTCCATTCAACAAATAGTTACCACATTCTCAAATATTCTAATAATCAAAGAAAAGGAATGTGTCCAGTTTCAACTTTAGCTTGTCACTAAAACCTCAGTCCATCTGTCCAGGTCTTGCCTCTTCATTCAGTTGAATTTCCCTGGTGATTTTCATCAAAACGGTTTTTGTTTCTCCAATTGTACAGAGGTAAAGGGCACGGGGCCCTTATTTGTTATTGAGTTTAATGCTTTAAGACCCCACAGCCCTATCTGGCAAGGCTTCCGCTTCTATTTTAGGTTCATTTGAAATAGCTGAGCCCTTATGGATCAGCTCAGGTCCCTCCTCCCTTCCCTCCTCCCTTTGTCCTCTCCATTTTCTTCTTCTGCAAGCAGCCTCCCTCTCCACTCACCTACAGAGAGAGAATCCAAGCAGGCTCCATACCATTAGCACAGAGCCTGATGTGAGGCTCCATCTCACAAACCATGAGATAATGACCTGAGTCGAAATCAAGAGTTGGCTGCTTAACCAACTGAGCCACCCAGGTGACCTGTCACTTATAGTTTTAAAAACAAGGCTGAAACTCTTCTCACCTCCTCTGAGTAATCTCAGACATACTTCATATTAAAACAGTCACGCAATAAGCAAAAAACTTAATAGCTTTAGGTAAGTAATTTTGGGCAAAGTAGGCAAAACAATCCCCTATCTAAGTGCCAACCATATACTCTGTTTACCACAGAACACTTCCAAGTCATATCAAAGAGAAACACATCTGATCCGAGGGTGGCTTATAACCTCAGCCAGCACATATATTTCCATCAGATTCATACTACACGCTTTGGTTTTCAAATGCCAAATGAACAGTAAAAAATTGAGCCTCTTCTTCATTCTCTATAAAATGATGGTGCTGAATCAGTAAGAGTGTATTGATAAATGAGCACTTTTGCAGAATTTTAGTTTACCCTCTCATACATTATCTCCTAACAATTCTTTATGAGTTATCTTTGACTTCACTTTATATATGAAGCAATGAAATCTAGGGAGGTTGAGAAAACTCTCAGGTCACATAGTGAGTAAGACATGTATTAGGCTCAAACTCAGATTTTTTTTTAGAGAGAGAGAGAGAACACAAGTGCACTTGTTTAGGGAGGGGTGGGGGAGAGAGAGTGAGAGAGAGAAAGGGAGAAAGAATCTTAAGCAGGCTCCACACTCAGCTCAGAGCCCACAACGCTGTGATCATGACACAAATCAAGAGCCAAAATCAAGAGTTGGATACTCAACTGACTGAGCCACCCAAATGCTCCAAACTCAGATCTTTTAATTGAAATCTTATCCTTTCCACTACATTCCACCATTTCCAAGTAATCTTTATGTTCTCTTTCAAGGGCTGGGACAAGTATGGGGTGTAAAGTCGTTTGGGGGAGGAGGTGGGAGACATGCATTAAAGACTAGCAGAAAGAGCTGTCTAGAATGGGCAAGAGCATAGATGAAGACAAATACAAGGAATAGGTAACTGCCTTTTCTTTGGAAAAGGGGATGAAGACTGGGAAAGGTCAGAGAAGAAACTATACTGGGTGAAGTCCATACACAACAACTGTTAAGGTGAATGCTGTGTTTCACCTCCTATAATAATGGAATAATTATTCTTTTTAATTCACATTTTAACAATATTCAAATCATGTTCATTTATAAAGTAGCACCCAGGCAATTATAATTCAATAAAATTTCCTTTTGATCAAAAGTATAATCACTTAAGTTACAGCCATTTCCTAAACTCAAATCAAGAAGTAAGTCAAAATTACTTCTGAAGAAAAAGAAAAGTTGTGAAGTTTCTTTCTGTGGTTATGGATGTTCAGAAGCAAGTTTACGTGGAAGCTGAATCCACATTAGAGGTAACTTAGCATTAGTTTTAGGAAAGAGGTGGGGAGATCTAGCACCCAGGAGAGGAAAATGAGGGAAACTCTAGGTGGGTAAATATTTCTCTTTGCTACTAAAAAGCCAGAAAAAATCTTGATGGAAAGAATATTTGGGATGGCCACTACAGACTTTCTGGAGGAACAAGAGAAAAAAGAAACCCTAATTTCATGAATTGTACCCTTGAATCCATTAGCAACAAAGAATCTTGAATCTGAAGAAAAGGTAGAAGAACTATAGCAAAAGTGAGATCTGGGAGGAGAGATGAGAAAGAGTCCTCTTGGCTGAAGCTTCACCCTTTGGTGAAAGAGTATGGGGCATTCCATCTGCCAGGTGCCTTATTAGAAAAGGACTAGTGAGCTGATAAATTCGGTTTTTACCCTTCTTATAACACCAGGTAATCACTTCACCCAGTTCTGAATGTTTAAATTTCTCTTCTTTCAGTTCTTTTCCTATAAATTCTATTTTCTCTATATATAAAGATATAGCTTAGTTTTTTCATCTTTTGTCTCCAGATTGGCTTTTCCTTATGACTCTTACGAAGACTGATCTCTTATGAAAAGGACTACTTATGCTACGAAATAGTACATTCTCTTTTAACACAGATCAACTCCAAAAATTTTACATTTTCTTTGATTAGTTTTGGTAAGTTTCTTCTATGTAGTTGGTGTTCAAGGGAGTGAAAACTTGCCCTTAAAGAAAAAGACCACCAAAAAAAAAAAAAGAAGTAATAATGGATCTCCAAGGAAATTCACAGAGATCAACACCTGGGTTCATGTGTTCAGGCAACACTGCTACACCTTGTACAGCTTCTCCAGGAGAAACTCTGGGACAACTTCAGTCCAGTCCTTCTCAGAGCTGCCTTGGTCACTGTATCCCTGATCACACAAATACAACAAACCACAGAATTGGTTTGACAGAATTGGTCTGACAAATTGACAGAATACCTGTCAATACCCTGAGCCAAATCTAATAACCAGGCATAACCCCATATTTAAAGATCCCATGATAGCTAGATTTCCTATATAAATATACAGTTCTCCCACAGTGGGTGATATACAAAGGTAAGAAGTATTCTAGGTTTTCCAAAGGTATTTTCCTTATGGGTTCTTCATCTGTGACCATGTTGCTCATTTTATTGGAGCACTATATAAATGAGTCTTTGTAATTTATAAAATGAAATTTGGTTTCTTTGCTCAGCATTTAATTTTATCTTCTTCATACGAGTTGTGCCCTTAAATCTGGCCATCTGGTCCCATGTAGCTAGAGAAGAGGCCAAATTTGGCTCAATCTGGAAGAATGTTTTAATGTTTCAAGTTGTCCACTCTAAAATGACTCTTCTGCAGAAGACTCTTCAGCAGTAAGTTTGCTGGCATGTGTCCTACCCACCAGCACCCTATGTGTCTGAGAGCTGTTTAACTGAGACACTTCTGCCTCATTTAGAGGAATCCTCTGTGACCACCCCTCCTACCTCGGGCCTCATTCCCACCATGCATTCCCAGATCTGCCCAGCATCTCTGGAGCTATCTCACATTTTTAGATATTGTCTCATCTTCTGCCTTTTGGATTCAGTGAGTTCCACCGGTTTCCTAGATCCACTCTCAAGATGCAAATTACTCTTTCCATTTTAATTCATTTATTCAATAAATTTCAATTAAGGTTATAGAGTGTGACAGGCACTCTTCTAGGTCTTGGGGATGTAAAAAGGGAAAAGGCATATAGAGTCTATCATCTTGCTTACATTTTAGTGAAAGGAGGCAGATCACAAAGCAGAGTAAAGAATTAAAGATGAATGGATTGGGTGTTTTAAACAGACTGACCAGGAAGACCTATATGACAAAGACATGATGTATAAAGTGGTAAGGGTGAGAGATGTAGAATTTTGCAGAGCAGGCACTCTAGACTGAGCTAACAGCAAGTGCAAAATCCTGAAGTAAAAGTATGTTTGCATTTTTGATGCATATCAAGGCTACCTTCTCTGCACCAGCTCTCTGAATCCTGGCCAACACAGACTCAGATCCAATCAGCCTCAATCTTGGGTACATCCATTATGGCCACTCACAAGGAGAAGGAATGCTGAGGAGAGGCCAGGCAGATTCCTGTCATGAGGTGTGAAAGGGGGGACCCCAGCACGGAGTGACTGGGATTCTCTATATATATGTCTACATTTAGGTAACCTACCAGTAAACTAAGGACAATGAGACTTATAGTATGTATTTAACCAGCGGTGTTTAATAACGTTGTCTTCATGTTTGAGACAGGCATACGTGGTCATCAATTCCAAAGCATTTCCATCAAAGTAGAAAGATGCAGAGAATAAAGGCTGAGATATATTCTTTAAAGCAAAGCTTTGATGTATGGATCAAACCCTTCTATTCTCCCACCCCTTGCTATGCTTCTGAATTCCATGGTTCGTGGGTCAGGAGTGACTGAAGGTGACATTCTGAGGAAGGCCTGACAAAGTTTAGGGGTTACCAGCCTAATGATGCATATTTTCAGCTTCTTGGTTTAAGTTTTAATTTCCAAACAAACAAATGAATGGAAGTGAAAGCGGTGTGGAAGAAAATGGAACAACTCAGTATTTTAAAGCTTGGTATTTAAGTGGTTCTGAGGGCTATTCACCATCTATGTGTAATACATAATGAATAACAGTAGCTACAATGTCTTAGCCCTTATTATGTTCTAAATTCTATGTTAATGGCAAGTAATTTATTTATTCCTTACAAAATCTCTTCCAAGGAGGCAAGGTGCTTTTATTGCCTCCATCTCACGGAGGACAGATCTGAGTCTTTGAAATACAAAGGGATAGGCCTGATACCACAATACCAGTGAATGGCAGAGCTGGGACCAGAACCCAGACCCCTCTGTCTGCACAGCCCAAGCTATTAACCCACCACAGGAGCTCACCTCCAAAGCAGTGAAAGATAATTAGTGTATGTAAGAATCAGAGTTTTACTTATGCTCCTATTACGAAGAAAAAAATCATCAGTTACTATAAGGAAGAGTTCCTGCCTTATTTTGAAACTCGTTCATTAAGGTTCAAGATGGCAAGAAGTGAAACTGGAAAATTAATCTCTGCTAATATGTCTATAGAAGAATACCTTCCCTAGGTAATATGGTAGCATCTTACCTCATGTTAGGGTCAGATGTTGCCCAACTTCAAAGTCTTAGTAAAGTGGGAGACTATCAGGCCAGAGAGGAGAAGGTAGAGCTTGAGCAGTGGTTACATGGACAGAGGAGAGTGAGGATGGGGATACAATCTCAGCAGCAGCTTGTAGGTGAGAATATTTATGTAAAGCATGAGGCTCAATTTACTAGGGATTCATTGCTCAAGCTAGTGTTTGTGAAGTGAGCTCCTTGTTCCCTCTTCCAGATGTGAGGGTTGTTTTGCAGTCAGGTATAATGCAATCAGCACTGCCTTACTAGTCTGGAAACCAGCCTGTCATCCCAGCCTCTCCAATTGCTGGGGGACTCTGGAGAAGTCAGTTAACCTCAACAACAGACCCTTTTCTCATCTAAAAAAGTAAGACAATTGGAGTAGACTATCCCTTCCAGCAATTGTGTGAATCAAGGAGAATTTACAGCTGTTGCCATTCATTAAGTTCAAATTAAGTCACTCATTATTTTACCTCTTGCTAGATAGAAAGAAAGCACATGGTAGAGTAGGTGGCTCCTAGAAGGGGCTCAGAAAATATCTGCTCTCTGACTGTATCCACAAAATATACATGCAGACAAATGGCCAAAGAACCCTAAGCTATGTCGGAGGAGCTCTATTTTAGGATGAAAGCGGCACTCATCCATCTTGTACAACAGTACTATCTACCAGATGCTTACTAACCTAAAAAAAATTGCTTTAGTTTAGAATCGTAACGAAAAGTAAATGGCAAAATAGTATGTAAAGTATAATTTCACCTTCAAAAAAATGAGAAAAAAAGAACATATGTAAATGTTAATGGACCAAAAAGATTGGGGGCTCATACACTAAGCAGTTGACAATGGTTTTCTGGAAAAGAGATTGGAGTAGAAATATGACTGATTTTTTACTTTCCACATCATGCACTTCATTACCTCTGCATTTTGTATAACATTACAGTACATATACTGGATTGCTAAAATACTCTAATTGTTCCAAACTAGCTTGGCCAGGAATTGCTTGTGTCACATTTTACACGTCAGCCTCTGTAAAAAACTAAGCCCAAAAGATTTCCTTAAACCTAGAGATGCTGCCTGGCTTTTTACACTGCAGGAAACACACACACACACACACACACACACACACACACACACACACACACACACAGCTAATGTTTTTTCCAGTTAACACAAGTGTGAATGAAAAGGTCTTTCTTTTTTTTTTTTTTTCTTTCAGTTCCTGTGACCCCCAGGAGAGAAGGCTGTGGGCTGATTATTAGAGCATTTTAGTGTGTGGGTTTGCCTGGAAGCAATAGCTAGCAAAGGCTGGAAGATGGGAATAACAATAAAGCATGCTCAGCTTGTAGAGCTCTGAGCTGAACAGCATTCCTCTCGGCCAGATTTTATTTCTTGTTAATTATATCCGATTCCACTTGAGTACGGATTTCATTGAATTTAAAATGCTGGGAGTGGGGGTCACTGCTCCATGCTATTCATCAGAAACATCAATAAAAAGGACACCCCAGAAACCCTTGACCATCAGCTGTGCAAATACATTACCCCTCATTGTGATGGATTTGCTCCAGTAATTACGATCACCTTTTCTCCAGTCTGTGTCTGTGAGCATTTCTAGAACACTTGATGCCATAATACCCAAAGAAAAAGCCCCTTCTGACATAATGGAGGCAATATAAAATATGTGCTTTCACGTCATGTAAAAATTTATGACATTCACACAAAGAGGAGTATTTATTTCCTATGTGTATGCATCTCTGCTTTCTGTTGCTATTGACGAATGGGAAAAGATAAATGTACCATAGATGGAGGAAATAATGGCAGGGAGGGGAGCTGACTGTTGACTTCCAATCCAGTGAATCCAGACAAGCCACAGAAGCCCAGCACCCAAGGCCCTGATGACGGCGGAAGGGGATGGGGTGATCTCTCACCCCAAGTCTATGAGAATCAGAAGGATGAAGTGGGATGAGCACAGGCCTCGAACTCAGACCTATGTGTGAATCCAGCTCTCGCTTTGAAAGCTTAGAAAAGCTAACTGACCTTTGCTCAGCTGTCGAATGAGATACTAATATCTAGTCCAGTGTGCTGAAGAAATTACCAAAATAATATATATAAAGCCTCTTCTCTACTCCTTAGTAGTGCCTTGCATGGTGCTTAGTAGATAGCCCCTCAAAATTTCCTCCCTTTAACTCTTTTTCTCATCTCTATTAACGGTTCTTTCTCTTCCTTTCCTAATTGTTTGGCAGAAACGGCCAAGGTTTTTTTTTTAACCTTCTGACCTCAAAGCTTCAAAACAGGCCAGTAGGACCATAAGCCAAAACCAGCCAAGCTAATGGATAGAATAATTTTCTCCTTTTTTCCACCTTGGGTCTTCAAAAAACTAAAAAATATAGACATATATAAACAACCACATAGATAAACTTATAAATGAAGATAATCTTTACATTGTCCTTAGCCCTGATATAGATAGATGATAGTGAGATAGAGCTTTTATTCAACTTCATTTTTTTCCTTTTGGCCTAGGTTTATACTCTGAATGTAATGTTTACTAATTAGCAGATCATCCGGGTCATGAAATGTTTATTAGTAGCTCCCACCACCATGTTGAGTGGTGCTTCCTTTGATATTTTCAACTGGGGCCCATGCCATACATAGTGTAACTGCATTCTTACACTAGTTGGAAGGCTATGAAATATTCTCCCTCCTACTTTGTGGAAGGGCAGAGCTGGAACCACAGTGAGTCTTATGGGGCAGTTGCATTGGGGACAAAATTGAGAGGGGAGTCAAAAAATTCAGTAATCAAGATAAACAATATTTTAATGCAATTTTTAAAAAATATGGGGTTCCTGGGTGGCTCAGTCAGTTAAGCATCCGACTTCAGCTTAGGTCATGATCTCACGGTTTGTGAGTTTGAGCCCCGTGTCAGGATCTGTGCTGACAGCTCAGAGCCTGGAGCCTGCTTCAGATTCTGTGTCTCCCTCTCTCTCTTCCCTTCCCCCAGGTGTGCTCTATCTCTCTCTCAAAAATAAACATTAAAAACTTTTTAATTACAATGTATGCAAAAAATCCATGATGAACAAAACATCAACATTTTAAACAAAGACAGGAATAAACCACGCACTTGCATATCCCTGCCCTGCTCAGCTCTCCTGAGCCAGGTCCTGGGTAGGCCCTGCACCTGAAATCAGTACCTGGCATTCTGGTCTCACATTACTTAGCTACATGCCTCAGATGAGTCACTGGACCCCTCTGGTTCTCAGTCTCTTCATCTTGTTTCACTTGGAAGTCTGATTAGCAACCTTCCAGCAACCCTGTGAACTTGCAAGTTCTATGGTTTTCTAGAACCTGAGGCTATTGGACTATCAGCAATGACTCACAAAAACAAGATTCTTTCACTGCACCAGCCATTCAATCCAAAATGTTTACTGAGCAATTACTATGTAACAAGTGCTGTGTTAGGTGATGAAAACAGAAAGTTAGGGCTACAGAAACATGCAGAAAGAGAAGCCAACCCTAGTGCTAAAAGGGCAGGACAACCTTCCCTAGGAAGAGACTCTGGCCTAAAGGACTAAAGGAGCTAGGCAGGGAAGTCAAGGATAGAGTTCCAGAAAAGGAGAACAACATGGCCAAAGACATGAAGGTAACAAAGAAAAATCCTGCTGAAGAACCATAAGTGTAGTATGGGTGGTATTTAGTGTAAGTGGGGTGGATGAAACACACAAAAACCGGCCTTTGATTACAGAGGAGTAATGAAAGTCTAAGAGAGTAATGAGGAGAGTGTAAGAAAACAGGGGCGCCTGGGTGGCTCAGTCGGTTGGGCATCCAACTTCGGCTCAGGTTATGATCTCATGGTTCATGGGTTCGAGCCCCATGTTGGGCTCTGTGCTGACAGCTAGCTCAGAGCCTGGAGGCTGTTTCGGATTCTGTGTCTTCCTCTCTCTCTGACCCTCCCTTGTTCACGCTGTCTCTCTCTCTCAGAAATAAAAAAAAATTAAAAAAAAAAAAAGAAAACAATGGAGAGTGTAAGGCAAAGAACACTGCGTTATGGTCAGACCCAGGTTCCAGTCACTGCTCTGCTGCCAATTCACTAGATAACAGGGCTTCCATTTCCACTGGCGTGCTATTTTAGGACACACCACAAGCTTTTCCATAAAGAAGGGAGGCTTTTAATTCCCAAGGAATATTGGAAATCTCACATCTGAGATATTTAGAGTTTACATCCTCAGTACCAAAGAGGTGCTATAATTAATATATGTAGTCACTTCCCTGCAAACAATTTGCTAAACAGCTAAGTAGCTGTTGTGTGAATGCCTGTGAGCCCGAAGAGGCCTGGGACCAGCCGAAGGCAAACAAACTTTCATCTTCACCAGACAGGCATGAGAAGGAGGCGACAAGGAAAATGTGCTGGGCAGATACGCCCAGCACACAGCGACCCCACCTAGGTTTATGACAGGTGGAGCCGCTCTGCTGTTGCCAAATGTGTCTGCCAGTTTAATTCTGGCACTCGGGAAACAGGATTAGAGCCAACTACTTATAACCCAACTGAAATAATTTTTTTTTTTTAATGAGCACCAAAGCACACAATCTCTTGGGTCCTGAACATAACAAAGCTTTACGTTTGTAACCTCACTGTGGTCACACACAATATCTACTATGTATCGAGCACTCACTCTATGCTGAGCTTTACAAATATTAACTAATTCCCGCAATTCTATGTGATGGGTTAAGATGGTTATAGGCATCTTACAGGCAAGAGTAATTTGAAGCACAGATAAGTAAACTATGTGCCCAAAGTCGCACAGTTGAGTGGCTGAGCCAAAATTCAAATACAGCCTATCTAACTCTAGTCTGTGCTCTCAGCCGCCACGCTACCTAAACAAGTTCATCATCCTGTAACACCAAGTGACCCCCTTAGAGTCGGTGCTCAAGGATCTGGATTCTCTCGGCTGTAGCAAGCACGTCAGTCATTGAGTTATGGGGAAGGAGAGCACACTCTACATCCTTCCTGAAATCCATCCTCTTATGCTCTTAGGAAGAGGTGTCCTTCCTTCTCTGTCTCTTCTCTCTTGCTCTCATTTCCCACACCTTTTGTTCTCATTGGACACCAGATCTCCTTGCCAGCTCCCCCATGATAGAAACCGCATTTGAGGCTCAGTGATCCTTCTCTCTATGGCCCCATAATTTTTCCCCCACCAGACTTCATAAATGACTGATAGGTTCACCCTGCCTGGATTTTCTTACCGTCCGTTCCCCACTCAACCCCTTGGAAATATGGTTTCTGAGCACATTGCTATCCTAACTACTGCTTTCTTAATGGTCACGGTGAACCCCTTTTCACTATCTTTTTTTTTTTTAAGTTTTTTTTAAATGTTTTATTTATGTTTGAGAGAGAGTGTGAGTGGGGGGCAGGAGGGGGGTGCTGAGAGAGAAGGAGACACAGAATCCGAAGCAGGCTCCAGGCTCCGAGCTGTCAGCACAGAGCCTGACGCGGGGCTTGAACTCACAGTGAGACCATGACCTGAGCTGAAGTCGGACGCTCAACCGACTCAGCCACCCAGGTGCCCCTTCACTACCTTTTTAAGTTTCCTACTTTCAATCTTTTCAACCTCTCTGCACTTAAAATCACCCTGGTAATTTACATACTTGATGAGGAGAGACAGTTTGTAGGATTACTAAAATTTAGGGCACCTGGGTGGCTCAGTCATTAAGCATCCGACTTCGGCTCAGGTCATGATCTCATGGTTCGTGAGTCTGAGTCCTACACTGGGTGAGCTCAAGCACCATTTCAGGTGAGCCCCANAATAATAAAGGAATAGAAACAATAGTTGGCATTTACTATGAAAAGCCACTACACCCCGGCATCTGTACTATGTGCTTTCCAGCATGTCCAGTGCCACCCCAAAATCAGTTTCCACAACATGGCATTAAGCCTTTCACTTTTCTGAGCTAACCTCTCTCCCCATTCTTCTGGCACCATCCACCCAAAGGTCAAACAAAAATGCTATCAATGATACTCCTTCTCTTTCACCTCCTATAGTCAACTGAAAACAAGCTCAAGTGTTTTTATCTGTTCTGACATCTCTTACTGGAATTTTAAGGTTGGAGCTCAATAGGCTGGGGTTTGGTTCAGTAAGGGACCCATTTCCTAGGGCTGCATGGTTAGAACATGGGATGTCTGGCCCTCCTCCTCGGATGCCAAGATGCTATGAGCTCTTAAAATAAGGCCTGTGCCTCACGAACTCCCTAGCTCCAGCCTATCTTAAAAGTTTGAGCAAACCACATTAAATTAGGGAATTCTGACAAGTAAGGGGGAAGAAAAGGGGAAATCACATTTACCGCCAGCCTACTATGAATCAGGAACTATGCTAAGTGCCATTGCTTCCGAGATGAGCTGATGCTATAGTATTTTAAACAAAAAGTGTAATGTCACATTGCTGCTTTTTGTTGGCACTTCATAAGAAAGTTCTTTAGACAGGTAGTCTCCCTGGATCATTTTGTCGTTGACCTCCCAAAGGATGTTCATCTTCGGGGAAGAGAAGTCATGATTTAGTTTCTACTATTTTAAAGAAAAAAAAAAAAAAAAAAAAAATCACCTCATGACTGGCTTTCTCATTCACTGATTTAATCTTTCATTCCACAAATATTTAATGAGCCCCTACTCTGTACCAAGACTGTGATGGGTGCTGGAGATGCAGCTGTGAATACCTTTCCCTCAAATCACAGGAAGGAGGGCCACACAAGTGGACGCTGGGGAAGTGGACGGGAGCCGGAGAGCACGCGGCCCGAGGCTCTCCTTAGATGAGCAGGGCTGACTTTTTTCCCGTGTCTCCCAGACACCATCTCCTCCTCTCCACCCCCTCCGCTACCATCCTCATCACTTCACACCCATATTTCCACAATAAGCTCCCTGCCTCCAGTCTCACCACCTCCAATCCATCCTCCGCACTGTGGTCACAAGCATCTTTCCTGCATGCAAATCTGATCACGTCTCAAACTTTCCTTCAAACTCTCTCCCAGCCCTGTGGATAAAACTGAAGCTCTTTTGCTTGGGATATTTCCATTCACACTTGATCTCTGCCCTGATGGTTTGCCACTCCGTGGAGCCAAGAACCCATTTCTCTTGCTGCAGCCACACAGGACTACTTCCAGTTCTCACACGGTTTGTTTTTGTTGTTGTTGCTTCTGCCTAGAAAGCCCTTCTCTTCTCCTTGTTCTTCTAGACTCAGCTCACCTCAACCTCCCTAAGAAGCTTTCTTGATCTTCTCACCCTCCTTTAGGTGGATGCCTTCCTTTTGCACTTTCATAGCATCTTGGACATATCTCGATCCAAACACAGCATTTGTCGTCAATTAATGTTACCCAGCTACTGTTCATGTCTGTACCCACACTCCAGCACCCTGTGCTCTGGTCACGTGGGATGGCTTACAGTTACCCTAACTCATCAGGCACATTCACACATCTCCTCTGCCTGGAAGGTCCTTTCTACCCTTCCTACCTGGTAAGAGACGATTCGTTTTCAAAACTATCTCAAGTCACCCAGAGGAAGAAAAAATAAAAAACCAATAACACCGTACTACTGGTACTCAATTTACCCTATAATTACAAAAGTTAAACAGACTGCGCCATAGTTAGCTAAATACCTATTTCTCCCACCTTGAAAGCTGGAACTATTATTTTTTACTTCCTTGTGGTCTTTTTTGCCCCCAGCCTCCAGTACATAGTAAGTGCTGATGTGTATTTTCTGAATGGCGAGAAAATCCAGGAGCGAGGATAGAGTATATAACATACATGTTAAGAACTCGCTCTGCAGTAGTATAGAGTTATCTTACCTCTAATTATTTCATGTGTGTTAAAATTATATTAACAACTAGATTATAATCCCCTTGAGGCCCGGAACTATGTTATATATTTTTATATGACTTCTAATGCTAAATATGAGATACGTGGTCAATAAATACTTGTAAACAGAATCTGAACATAATCAAAATGAACAGAGATTGCAGATGTAGGAAGAGGAAATATATCATAAAAAGAGAAAATAGAGCTCTAGTATAAAGCAAAAAAAAAATTTTAAATCTTTCCTTGCCAAGAAAATGATGAGAATGTTCACCATGAAATAAAAAGGACATATGCTGATAATTACATTTAAACCCCCTCTATGCCAATATCAACTTGCAAATATTTCTCGAAAGGTATTTTCTTCACTGGTTATTTTAGGAAAAAAAAAAGCTTTCAGATTTCTATCTTACTAAATATTTTTAAAAATCATAAAAGGTGTATGGAAGTGTTGAATCACTATATTGTACACCCTAAATTAATATTACACTATATGTTAGCTAACTGGAATTTGAATAAAAACTTTTTTTTTAATTTCTGAGAGAGAGAGAGAGAGAGAGAAAGAGAGACAGTATGAGCAGGGGAAGGTCAGAGAGAGAGGGAGATACAAAATCTGAAGCAGGCTCCAGGCTCTGAGCTAGCTCGCAGCACAGAGCCCGACATGGGGCTCGATCCCACAAACCATGTGATCATGACCTGAGCCGAAGCTGGGCACTTAATCGACTGAGCCACCCAGATGCCCCAAAACTTTTTTAAAAAATCACAAAAGCAAACCTGTTTTAATAATATGCATCCCTTTCCCAATCCCCTCTCTCTCTTTTTTTTTTCTCCAAAACTTCTTCACCTTTGGCTATGTTGACTCATGAGTCAAAATCTCTTTTATTTGTGAACCTGCTCGATTAGCTTCATATATATGATGTTCTCTCGCACTTCAAAGAAGCTACAAAATGTTAAAAACAAAAATTTTAAAAGGTCCTCAGAGCAGCAGACTGATGACCCAGAACCCTCTCTAATGACCCACAGTCTCAAGTTCTGGATCTGAGCTTTTAGAGTTTTCTTCTGTCAGCATCAGCTTGGCTTCCAGGTTCCCCAAACTCTCTTCTTCCAAGGCTTTGGAAGTACAGAAAGAGTAAAAACTATACCTGTCCACACAACCCACTTCTCAGATAGAAACAAAAGGTCAAAATGGAGAAACTTTCACACATGGCACTCTCTAGACTCAAAGAACTAATTTGTGATTGCGCTAAAGGTTAGCCCAGGAACGGCCAAGTCTTTTCTTACTCCAGATGTGACATTCCAGAAATCTCCATATTAACGTCCCATCAATTAAAAAAAAAAAAGAAAGAAAGAAAGCCACCGTCCACAGAAGTAGAAGGGTGTATGAATTCAGTGAAGCCAGCAGAGTACCTTGCCTCACACTGGACGTCTTCCTGCCTTAATAAGCTTCTAGTCACTCCTCTCCTAAATAGCCATCATCTGTCCCTCTTCCAGTCCCCTTTGTCCCAGTCCCGGACTCCTCAAACGCTGACTCAGTCTCTGCTGTTTCAAAGGGCCATTAGATTGGAGGCGATTCCCAGGTGCCAGCCCGCGCTCTGAGGCCCCGCCCCACCCGGGCTGTCATTTTTAGGAAATCCTTTTCTGGGGACCTTTTCCCCAGGACCTGAGATACTCAGAACGGTGCCTGCCCACCAAGCCCGATTACCAGGCTGCAGAGAATCTCTCCTACGAAAAAGGTTAAAAGGGAAAACGATATGCCCACAAAGAAAAATAACCCAGAATCCTCCACATATTCCACCTGTGTGTGTCATAAAACCCCAGGGCAAAAATAAAGCCCCAGCTTCCCCCAGCTGCAGCATCTGCCACCGCAGCCCCAACCCGGCTCCCAGTGCCGCCGCCTCGGTGTGCGTGAAGACAGCACCTTCCCGGGGGAGGAGAGGTCCCGGCGCCCAGCGTTTCCAGGAGGTGATTATGGCAAGCCTTTCAGTAACTCATCATTCAATCCCGCACTGACCCGAGCCTCACCCCGGCGCCTCCGGCAGCGGCGCCGAACGAGCAAGCCAACGGCTGCCCCTCCGGTTCACAGGTGTACACCCGCCACACAGACACTACGAGGCGCCTAGGGTGCGCGGTTGGGGCGGGATGACAGGTGCCCACGCCTGAGGGGAAATCAAAGGCGACGCTTACAGCCGGGGTGAGAAATCCCAACCCCCGCCCGGGCGGGAGGACTCGGCGCCCGCTACCTGCAGGGCGCCCCCGCCCGCACGGCGGCTCCCGTCGCAGCCCCGAATGCAGCCAGGAGGGTGGACCCGGACGGAGGGAGCCTCCACGCCCCCTTTGTCTCCACGGTTCCCAAATGACAGGGGAGGAAAGTTTACGAGCAGGGAGGGTGCAGCTTTCTGCTGGGTCCATCTGACACCTCGCAGGAGGCGACCCTCCCCGGGATCGCCCTCTCCCCCTGCACATCCCGGGCGCCGCCTTCATCCGCACCTGGAAACCCGCAAGCGGGGCTGGGGCCACCTGCTCCGCCGCGTCCGGCCGGGAGCCTGCCCCCCGTCGGCCGGGCGTCCCGGGCACCCCACTCACCTCTCGTGGCGGAGCGTCTTCCCGCGCGCCCTACTGGGCAGTCCGGCCGCTGGAGGCGACGTGCATTCAGTCGGCGGCCGGAGACACGCTCCCCAGGCTCTGCTGCATTCCGACTGCGTGGGAGACCGAGCGAGCGAGCGCGCGGCGCGGGCGTGTACGAGTGTGTGTTTGTGCGAGTGTGTGTGTGTGAGAGTGCGGGTGTGTGTGAGTGTGCGCGCACGCGTGGGGCGGGGGGGGCGGGGGCCCGGGATCACAGACCCCCCTCCGCGCACATC
>NW_027527939.1:225953-284564 GCF_008692635.1 Crocuta crocuta | reverse complement strand
CTCCGGAGCGCAGGCCGAGGGAGGAGAGCGAGCTGCGGGTTGTATCGGGCAAGACTGCGCCCGCCGGAGCAGCGGGGGGCTCGGCCGGGGTCCCGGAAGGCAGCGGGGAAACNCTCCGGAGCGCAGGCCGAGGGAGGAGAGCGAGCTGCGGGTTGTATCGGGCAAGACTGCGCCCGCCGGAGCAGCGGGGGGCTCGGCCGGGGTCCCGGAAGGCAGCGGGGAAACCCGACCGCAAAGGTGCGCGGTGCGCCGGGACTCCCCGCGCCTGCGGTGCGGGAAGCGGGTGGCGGGATCCCGACGCATCCTCGGAGCCCGCTCCAGCTGCGAGGGTGACGGACGCCGGGTTCTCCCCTCCGAGCGTGTGCAGTGCTGGCGCCGGGGTTCCTGGCAGCGCTCTCCCGCCTCCGGGCCGCGGGGGGCCGTGGTGGTCTCCCCAGAGGTCCAGGAGGAAGCACAGGCAGCAGGTCGCGCCTGAACTGAAATGAGTTTCCAGGTCCGTGCTTCTTCCTTCCCTCCCAACTTCACTCTGCGAAGAGCAGAAAAAGGCAACTGTCTATTCGAGTCCCAAAGCAGGTTTGGTGGGGCGAGGGCGGGGAGGGTACACAAAAACCCTCTTCCAAAGCGGGGGTAGGAAGGGGGTGAGTCTCCTCGGGCTCCATGTTCAGCCTCCTTTGGTGACAAGGTTAGATGGAGGAGACATTTGCCCTATGCAGGAAGGCCAAAAGAACAATAGGTCCATTGTCCCACTTGCCTCCAGTGCTAAGGCATTCTTGCTGAGTGGGAATTCTGGCTACTCGGTAAAGTGGAGGAAGTGTCAACACGAAGAGAGTCCAGTGAGAGAACCTGAGCCCGCTACGGCCGTGACACAGTAACCTGAGGCCAGGGGAGAGGCTGGGCGCGAGGCTTTGCGGGTGCAGTGGAAACTCTTCTTGGGCGAGACTGTTCTAAGAGCAACACAAGCCAGTTGGTTAGGACCCATTCAAGAGCTTCCATTTTCAACTTCCATCCTGTTTAATCCCCCTGCCGCCCCCCTCCCCCTTTTTTCGCTCCTACAGAAGAAAAGACATCCCAAGCAGGGAACTCTTTTTAAATATATTATTACCGGGGCGTCTGGGTGGCTCAGTCGGTTGAGCGACCGACTTCGGCTCAGGTCATGATCTCGTGGGTCACGATCTCGCGGTTCCCGGGTTCGGGCTCGCTTCGGGCTCTGTGCTGACAGCTTGCTCAGGGCCTGGGGCCTGCTTTGGATTCTGTGTCTCCTTCTCTCTCTGCCCCTACCCAGATCATGCTCTGTCTCTCAATAAGAAATAAATGTAAAAAAATTAATATATATATATATTATTACCTCCTGTTTATTCCTTTTTGGGCTCTCCAGAAAAGGACTACAATGTGGTCACCCCAGCTTTGGAGAGGCAGAAGACAGTCTACTCTATGCAAATCTTTTCCAAGCTTTCATTAAAGATCACCTCTGAGCATTTCTATGCAGTGTGAGCGAGCAGATGCCTACTTGCTGAACTCTGACCCCTGTCCCATTCATCTTCCCAAAAAGAATGTCGAGTGACACTAGAACAGCAGGACAATTAGATCTAACCCTAGAGCACACGCAGAGGGGAGAAAACAGCATGTCTAAATAGCACCAACAGAAGCAAAGTTTAGGAGAAGACAGGAAGGAAGGAAGGAAGGAGGGAGGGAGGGAGGGAGGGAAGTTAGGAAGGGAAAGAAGGGAAGAAAAGGAAGGGAGAGAGAGAGGAAGGGAGGGAAAGAAGAAAGTAAGAGAGAGAGGGAGGGAGGAAGGGAAAGAGGAAGGAAGAAAAGGAGGGAGGGAGGAAGGAAAGAAGAAGAGAAAGGGAAAGTTCTTTAAAAGTGAAAGTACCCTGAGTGTTAGTGGCCGGTTCCTTCTCTCAGCAGCTCTTTCAAAGGAATAGAATTGCAGCATCTCTTTGCTAAAAGACCAGAGAGTGTGAGTCTGTATCCACTACGTACAGGAGGAGATCAGGTTCTCCTGAAAAGTAGCAGTGTTTATACGGAACCACTCACAATATTTGGGGCTCCTACTTCTAGGCTTGCTTTTCTCAGGCCTTGCCCTTGGCACCAGGCTTCTCGGAAGACATCTAAGACAGATCTGTCTTGTTACCACATTCCCGGCAGCGCAGTGAATAGTGTCCCCTGGAATTCAGGGTGTTAGCACCGGCAGAGCTCTGGGGCAGGAAAGCCACTCTCCCTACCCTGGCAGTCCATAAGCACCAGGTGAGTGCGGGGTCTGAATCCGAGAAGTGGCTGGGACCTGGAACAGAGAGGCTGGACTGGGGCAGGTGGAGGAGTCAACTTTGCAGTTCTATCAATAGAGATGGTACTAGAACTTCTTCCTACAATGGTAAAGTGCCCAGGGCTGCTTGGGCAAGAAGCACACTCTCCTTTATCGAAGGCTGGCCTTGGGTGGGGAGGAAAGGGACACTACTCCCTTTGATGCTCGGGGACACTGTGTTCACAATCTCAAAGTTCTAACAAGGTCAAGAGTGAGGAGGCTTTACAAGATGGAATTGCAAATAAAGTGGAATCCCTTCATGGTGCTGCTATGAGAGGGTGAACCAGCAGCTCTGGAAAAGATTTTTACCATTTGGAGAGCGTAGGGGAAGCACAGGGCACACTGAATGAGATGATGTACATAAATCACTTAACAGTGAGTGTTTAGTGCATAGCGTGCTCTCCATGAGTTGCAGCTATTATTATTTTGCCTTCATTATTATGGATTTTTTTTTTTTAAGGCTGAGGAAACTTTTCTCCCTGAGCTTAAACAAATAAAACAGATGAAAGCCAACGGCCTTCCAATTTTCCTCCTGACTTCCTCCATCACCCCCTCACACATCATCTTGATCACTTATGTATTCAAATCCATGAAATGAAAAGCATGCTGTAAAAATGTGTGTCCGTGTGAATGGTGACTAACCCCAACCCTCACCCCTCCACACTCAGATCGAGACAGTAAGTGTGGGGCAGCACTGTTGTTCAGTAATATGCCTTGAGCGCTTTTTGCCACTCGCACCCCTCAGAGATTAAGGACTCTTCCCACTTAGCAGTCAGGGGCTCCTGCTGCAACACCCCACCTACATTGGCTCATCAAGCTTTGTGTTTTTCACTTTTTTTTTCTGCCTTCCTTCTAATTTTAGCAATTTAATGTGTTACTCCTCCTAGGTAACAGAATGCCCGAAGCCAATTAATATGCACACATCTGCAGATGGTTTTGAGAGAAATTAATGGTAAAATTGCCAGGTATTTTCAGTGCTCCTTAAATTCAGATTTTAGATGTAGCTTTGATCCCCTACCTAATGGACAGTCCCTAAACCTTGCACCTCTCTCCACCAACACACACACACACACACATCTAATGGCCTCACCTCATATATCAGCAAAATAAACCAGTATCCTTGCCCACCCATGTATGAAATTATATTTTTTAAAAAGAGCTAGCTTTTAAATTTTAAATAGAACTGGTGGTTCAAAACATGGTTTCAATACAAAAAAATTTTAGAATTGATAAAAACCAGTAACAGATACAATGTTTGAGCACAAAACTCTCCAAAGTTATGGATGCTATCTATAGTGAGGTCTTGGTTCTTTAAAAATTATATGAAATTAATCCCATTGGGCTACATATTGCTGAAATAATATAACAACTCTGCGGTGATACAGTATATGCATAAATTCTGCTCTTAATATTTTCTAATAATTATGAAACACACCATTTCCATTTGAATTGTTCTATCTATAATTTTAATTACTTTCAAATACCACCCTAATGAGACAAATAAATTTATCATTTTTTCTTTTTGGAGAAATTTCATATATATAGCAATCTTTTCTTGTTCAGTAAAAATGCCAAGCATTTTTTAGCAAGGGCTAAACTGATGATTTATTATTATAAGAATCAACATGTTTCCATGAATATCAAAAACCATGACAAAACTTAGTGATTCAACAAGTCTATACATTTTGCTATGCTCACAAGTGTAGCTACCATTTACCACCATACAAGGCTATTACAGTATGTCATGCCTGTGCTGTAGCTTTTATTCCCATGACTTATTCATTCTATAACTGGAAGCCTGTATCTCCCTCTCCCTCTCCCTCATTCTTCCCATCCACCCACCCTTTCCCCTCTGGCCACCATCAGCTTGTTCTCTATATTTATGGGTCTGTTTCTGCTTTTTGTTAGTTTACTCATTTTGTTTTTTAAAATTCCACATATAAGTGAAATCACATGATATTTGTCTTCCTCTGTTTGACTTATTTCACTTAGCATAATGCTCCCTAGGTCCATGAAGGTTGTCACAAATGGCAAGATCTCATCCTTTTTCATGGCTTAGTAATATTCCACTGTATATGTGGTTCACCTGAAACTAATATGCCTTGTGTGTCAACTATATTCAAAAAAAAAAGAGGGGAAAAAAGAAACCAGTGTTTTTTCAGCTTTACTGGGGTATAATTGACAAATAGAAATTGTACATGTTTAAGGTTAAGAAAAAACTATCACAAAACTATCCCCATAATCTTATTGTCACCTTTGACACATTAAGTCCTCTTTTTATGTCTGACTTGCCCCTGATTAGGTTGGTTGTGAGTCATTCAAGGGCAGAGGCTTATTTCTTTTTAATGGTCCTGGTAACTCATGAAAGTAAGCAAGTGGTATATGTTCAGTAAATATTTAAAGAGTGAGTGAATAAATATATAGCCAAAAATAAATTTCTGCTGCTGACAGGTTGACTTTGAAAAAGACTCCCAAGTACCATGACACTGGTATTTCTCATAAATGATGAAGTCAAACAGACACTATTTTTTAAGATTTTGTAAATGTGATTATCTAAAACTGCAAGTTGGTTGTTGAGAAAGGCAAAACAGGTTTCTGCAGATAGTTTTTATCCCCTTGGAAATATATAAATCAAGCCCATTCTGACTTTTCTGGTTCAGAAAAAGAATGCATTTTGGCTCAAAGTGCAGTATTATTCAAAGGATAGTATTGTCTGGCCAACCTAATCCAGCCAGAATGATGTTCTAATTTATTTAACTTTTCCCCTAAGTAGGATGCATAGTTGAGGCAATAATGGTTAGAATAATTTTTCTCTTTAAAAGACATCATCCAGGGGCGCCTGGGTGGCTTAGTCGGTTAAGCGTCCGGCTTTCGCTTAGGTCATGATCTTGCGGTTCGTGGGTTCGAGCCCCACGTCGGGCTCTGTGCTGACTGCCAGCTCGGAGCCTGGAGCCTATTTCAGAGTCTGTATCTCCCTCTCTCTCTGACCCTCCCCTGCTCACGCTGTCTCTCTCCTAGAAATAAATAAAAATATTTAAAAAAATAAATAAATAAAAGACATCATCCAAATAGTGAACAAGTACCGCCCCCAGGCTACCTCTGCCAGAATTTCTATTATTGCTGTCTTGGATGAGAGGGGCCAGTAAGAAGTTGGCTCTGCTTTCATGGATGGGAATTCGGGGATGGGGAGCAGGGGTGGTGGTGGTAGATTAAACTCTAATATGTCTCAGCTCCAATTACAACTACCTGAGCCAGAGGTAGGAGACTGGAAAAGCCAGTGATTGGTGTCATGTTTGTTTCCTCTTTTGTTCACGCACCCAGTAGAAGAGTTTCTTGAGACTGATCTCAGCAAAAAAGAGAGATCCCAAGACGGAAGTCACAGTCTTTTATAATCTAGTCTCCGAAGAACCCACCATCACTTGTGCTGCACTCTAACAATCACACAGACAAGCCCTGGTGCTCTCCTCAGATTATCTACATTTGAGGGTCCCTGTGTTTCTTGCTGAGACCCTGATTGATATAGATTTCAAGAATCTTTTTTTAATTATGGACTCATCTCACCCACACTGAACCTAATGCTTGCTGCTCCTTCATCTGCTCTGATTTCTGGGCTCCCCCATATAACATGTATTCCAGGCTAGTACCTCATATGGCCCAGCCCCCAGGATCCATGCACGTTTGTGGCTGGAAATCCTGCCTGATTCTCCACATCCCCACAAGTGAGACCCAGACACCTGTGACAGGTTCCCCTTCTCTTTGGTTCCACCCCTGGAGCCATGCTTGTTATCTCTCCTTGGAAACATCACCAGGAATTGTTAGAATCGTGACTCCACCTGCCTCATACTTCACATGTTGTAAACATTCCACCGCAGGGATCTTCTGTCTGCTGACTCTACTCAATCCAGGAGAGGCCAGTCTACCAGAGTCCATCTATTTCTCTTCTTCAGTCTGTCCCATGCTGCCAACATGCAACCCTTCACTCCCAATAATATTCATGTTCTCATTTTTCTCACCTTTAAAATTACTTTCAAATGACTCAAACATCACTTATCAACAGTCTAGCCCTGGGATCAACAAGCTGATGCCACTGAAGAGCCAGATAGCATGTATTTTAGGCTTTGTGGACCATGCAGTCTCTGTCACAACTTCTCAACTCTGCAGCCACCGACAATGCATAAAAAAGGGAGAATGGCTGTGTTCCAATTTCTTTCTTTCTTTTACAAAAACAGGTGGTGTGCTGGATTTGGCCCACGAGCTATAGTTTGCCAACCCTGAATATAATTCTTCATTTTCTGCCCTTCACCTCTGTCACCACCAATGTGTTTGTTAGAAAGAACCTGAAGAACGCTGCCTTCTGTTCCACCTATAGGAAAATAATAAAAACTATTAAATTGGTGCAGGAAATCTTAACCCATTGTCAGTTTAGGGACTCCTTGTCAGCGTGGCTTTCACATTATTTTAAGAATTAAGAAAATTATTTTTCAGAAAATTATTTTTTCCTTTTCTGTAAAAAAAAAAAAAAGTTGGCTATGTTTTTTCCATGTGTTGCTGGCAGCAACAGCAACCATACTATTTTTAGCCTAACACTGACTCGTGTAGCTCTAGAAGTTTAATGAGAGGAATATTTTAAAGGAAAATGGGTAAAAAAAAAATAGCGTGAGCACAATATTCCTGCCTGTTAAAATAAGACAGGTAAATATATTCTAATTATAACTAGCACCTTACGAAAACTGCCACTCTAAAGATAAACTCAACCCCAATAAAAAAAAAAAAAAAAAGAACACATTCTTACGTAGGTCCCCATATAGGAGCAATGCCTCTACTCAGTTGAACTCACAAATTTGGCTGCTGGCTGAGGATTTTTACACATTCAGTCCAAAGTTCTGAAATTCAGCCTAACTAAAAATTTCACTCCCTCAAAGCAATCTACAAATTCAATGTAAGTCCTATCTGTATTAGTTTGCTGGGGTCACAGACAAGGATGTAGGGAAATTAGAACCCTTGTGCACTACTGATGGGAACATAGTATGGTGCGGCCACTATGGAAAGCACTTTGGCAAAAAATTAAAAATAAAATTACCATATGATCCAGCAATTCCACTTTTGGGTATATACCTGGGTAACACATCAGGTAAGATACATTCATTCGTAATTTTATTTAAGCAGTGTGTGTTAAGTGTTTGGTGCCAATATAATTGGAGAATTTGAGGTCAAGAATTCAAGATAGGATTCTGAGGAACTTATGCCTAATGTTCTGATTGTGTATTTATGTTACTTTAAAATTTTTAAAATTTTTAAATTTATTATTTGAGACAGAGAGAGAGAGAGAGAGAGAGAGAGAGAGAGAATCACAAGCAGGCTCTATACTCAGCACAGAGCCTGACACAGGGCTCAATCCCACAACCCTGGCGTCATGACCTGAGCCGAGATCAAGACTTGGATGCTCAACTTATTGAGCCACCCAGGTACTCCAATTTAAGTTATTTTAAATTTACAAGGGAAATGCCTTCAGGGCTTGGCTAGAAACAATCTTAAGGTGTTAATGGAATAGTACAGTATAATCATGGAAATTTTATTTCAACCCTCTAACATTGATGTTAACATGAGTTATGACATGAAGTTGTTTGAGGAAACTTTTTAAGAGTATGTCTCTTAGGCCTCGGACATCCCATCACTCTTATACCTGGTAAATAATACAGTAACCCAGCAAAGTGCCTAAATCACTCTTCTGACTACGAAAACTCAGAAAAACTACTGAACTGTATACCAAACTATACAACTATACTATGTTATCTTTTGATAAAATACCAGTGATAACTAACATCATTGTCGTCATCATCAGCAGATAATCTTCAGCAGAATCTGTTGCCTTTAGTCTAAATAGCTTGTTATTTTGGCCTGCAGTATGTTCTCTTTTACCAGTAATGGTATCCACATTTCCTCGAACAAACTACCATTCTTCAACCACTAATCCATGTAGTTTAGGGATATGAAACCTCTCCCACTTCCAAGCATGGGCATAGACCTGACCCAGTTAATCAGAATCTCCCATTGCCCTACACTTGTGGAGCCTCAGAGATGGAAAAAGGTCCAAACCAGGAAATTTGAGTAAAATCCAGGACTTTTCCTAACAGGAAAGAAAATGTCTCCTTTTACTGGGATTGTAAGCATTTAAAATGCTCTGAGCCTAGGAATGCCAGGAGGGAGGACTTTATATGATTTTGAACTGCTGAACCTAGCCATGCCTTAAAGTATCCCTTTTCAAGGGCTTTTCAGTTACTTGAGCAAATAATTCACTTTTGGTTAAGTCATTTTGAATTAGGTTTTCATTCCCTAGTCCCATAGCAAATGTCTTTACAGATACATTAATTTTGGAATCTCTTTAAGGATAATAATGACAGACAAAAGGGAAAGCTAGCAAAGGACAGAAACTGTGTTTAAAGGATATCTCTGGTCACACTACGACTGATTTCTAGCCCTGAACATTTTAGGCAGTCTTCCACCCATGAGCACACATCTTGTACGTCCTCTTCCCTTTTTCTGAATTGCCAGATTCAAAGGCTGGCACCCTTCAAGGCTGACATCCACTGTTAGACAGATGGAGCCGAAGGGGGCAAGGCAGAGGCCAGGCAGACCCTGCCAACTCATTTGGCCTCAGGCCCAGCCCTCCTCTGTAACCACCGCTACTGTCAATATCCAAGGAAGGCTGGTCTGAGTTCTCCTTACCATCAGCTTCTCTGGGTTCCTGAAGATGATAGCGGTGTCGGAAGCTCCTTGCTCCACCCAGGTCTGGTGGGTAAATGTGCCAATCACGGCTTTGTGTGGTCAGACAGGTGTCCACTGGCACTAAGGCAGGATGAAGCTGCCTCTCACCCCAGAGACTCCTGCACCACAGGGTAGTCAGGAAAAGTGCCTGGAACAGCTGTCACCCCTCTGACTGCCAGTCTGATGTGACTGGCTTGGTGGGTGTTGCCTCCTTCCTCACAGCTCCCAAAGTTGTTCAGTTCACAAGCATGCCCTTCCCGAAGAAAATGGAATGTTCTTGTTTGTCTCCCCCACCCACCGAGGTCCATCTTCTACTCTGCATCCAGAAGTGATCTAAAATGTAATCTGACCATGTCACCCACTGGTTTAACCCTTCATTGACTTTCCCTGGACTGGTGCTTAAGGTCCTTCAATGAGCTTGACAAAGACTTCATATATATCAGCCCTACATCTTATCACAACCCACCCAAACCTTGTCCATTCCCAGAGTGTCAAGTTTTCTCCCCTGGTACCTCTTACATACTGCTCTTTCCCCATCATGTCTGTCTGACTCTTATTTGTCCTTCAAATGTCAGCCAGGCACCCCCTCATCCAGAAAGTCGTCTTTGAATCCCCCAAGGTGGGAGGGAGGATGTAAAGTACCCTCTTCTGTGTTCTCATAGTGACCAGTTTACCTCTAGCCTAGCGCACTCCTCATACTGTATTGTAATTCCACTCATGACTCCTTTTATAACCTGGGAGCAAACTGAAGATAGAGGGATTTATGTCTTTTACCTGGTATATAACAGGTGCTTAGCTTATGTTTGTTGAATTAATAAATGGCATGTGACTACCTGTGCATCCCTACCAGAATCAGGGCATAAAACATGGTAGTAAATGCCTGATTCTTTTTTTAATGTTTTTTAAAAATATAATTTATTGTCAAGGTAGCTAACATATACTGTATACAGTGTACTCTTGGCTTCGGGAGTAGATTCCCATGATTCACTGCTTACATACAACATCTAGTGCTTGTCCCAACAAGTGCCCTCCTCAATGCCCATAAACCATTTTCCCCTTCCCTCATCAACACTCAGTTTGTTCTCTGTATTTAAGAGTCTTTTATGGTTTGCCTCCCTGTCTGTTTGAAACTACGTTTTCCCCTTACCTTCCCCTATCATCCTCTGTTAAGTTTCTCACATTCCACCTATGAGTGAAAACATTGTATTTGTCGTGCTCTGACTTATTTCACTTAGCATAATACCTCCAGTTCCATCTACGTTGTTGCATATGGCAAGATTTCATTCTTTTTTATTGCCAAGTAGTATTCCATTGTACATATAAGCCACATTTTCTTTAACCATTCATCAGTTGATGGACATCAGTTAGGCTGTTTCCATAATTTGGCTATTGTTGATAGTGCTGCTCTAAACATTGGGGTACATGTGTCCCTATGAATCAGAACTCCTGTATCCTTTGGATAAATTCCTAGTACTGCTATTGCTGGGTTATAGGGTAATTCTATTTTTAATTTTTTGAGGAACCTCCACACTGTTTTCCAGAGCAGCTGCACCAGTGTGCATTCCCACCAACAATGCAAAAGGGCTCCCATTTTTTCCGCATCCTTGCCAACATCTGTTGTTTCCTGAGTTGTTGATTTTAGCTATTCTGACCAGTGGGATGGTATCTCAATGTGGTTTTGATTTGTATTTCCCTGATGAGGAATGATGCTGAGCATCTTTTCATGTGTCTGTCAGCCATCTGAATATCTTCTTTGGAAAAGTGTCTGTTCATGTCTTTTTCCCATTTCTTCACTGAATTATTTATTTTTGGTGTGTTGAGTTTGGTAAGTTCTTTATAGATTTTGGATACTAACCCTTTATCTGATATGTCATTTGCAAATATCTTCTCCCATTCTGTCAGTTGCCTTTTAGTTTTGTTGATTGTTTCCTTTGCTGTGCAGAAGCTTTTTATCCTGATGAGATCCTAATAGTTCATTTTTGCTTTTATTTTCCTGGACTTTGGAGACATGTCAAGTAAGAAGTTGTTGCGGCTGAGGTCAAAGAGGTTGTTGCCTGTATTCTCCTCTAGGGTTTTGATGGTTTCCTGTCTCACATTTAGGTCCTTCATCCATTTTGAGTCTATTTTTGTGTATGGTGTAAGAAAGTGGTCCAGTTTCATTCTCTGCATGTTGCTGTCCAGTTCTCCCAGCACCATTTGCTAAAGAGACTGTCTTTTTTCCATTGGATATTCTTTCCTGCTTTGTCAAAGATTAGTTGGCCATACATTTTTAGATCCAATTTTGGATTCTCTATTCTGTTCCATTGGTCTCTGTGTATGTTTTTGTGCCAATACCATATTGTCTTGATGATTACAGCTATGTAGTAGAGGCTAAAGTCCAGGATAGTGTTGCTTCCCACTTTGGTTTTCTTTTCCAATACTACTTTGGCTATTTGGGGTCTTTTTTTGGATTCATTCCTGGGCTGCAGGGCTGGCTAAATATTTGCAAATCAATCAATGTGACAAATCACATTAATAGAAGAAAGGATAAGAACTATATGACACTGTCAACAGATGCAGAAAAAGCATTTGACAAAACACAAAATCCTTTCTTAGAAGGAACATAATTTAATCTTACAAAAGCCATATATGAAAGGCCCACAGCCAATATCATCCTCAATACGGAAAAACTGAGAGCTTTCCCCCTGAGGTTAGGAACAGAACAGGAATGTCCACTTTCAACACTGTTGCATAACCTAGTATTGGAAGTCCTAGCTCCAGCAACCAGACAACAAATGAAATAAATGCATCCAGATTGGCCAAGAAGTTGTCAACCTTTCCCTTTTTGCAGATGACATTATATTCTAGACCAAAAATCCACCTAAAATCTGGTAAATGCCTGATTCTTAAGGGGTGTCCCATCTTGGGAAAAATGTTACTGCGTTCTGCTTATCCATTAGAGTTCCTGATTCAAAGTGTATGTGGATTATGCTTGCCCAGATGTACAGAAAGCAGGAAGATTCTCTCTACTTTTTCTCCACTTGTTACTAGGTCTAATAGAGAAAGAACTCTTGGCTCTGGAGCACCCCATCACTACTTCTACTGAACTAAACCACTTTTAGTTCTGTGCCCACTTCCCAAACAGCGGTGTATCATGGGTGCTCCCAGAGCACAGGGAACACAGCTCTGCTGTGGCACATCAGTGGTGCCAATACCCTCACAAGTTCAGTGGCTGCTGTGCCACCTCATGCCTACATTAATGAGTATCAGCAGTATTGAGGGCAGTGGAACTTCAGCACCACCTGCAATGTTGGCTCAATATATTGGTTTTGTCATAAAGATCAGCATCTGTGCAATAATGGTGGACATCAACAGCAGTTGCTATGCTGAGGCTCCCTCTTCCAGTATAATGATTTTACTTTGCCAGGAGCCAGAATTAAATAGGAAAATGGTTGTTTCTATATGGTAGAGAAGATCTTTTCTACTATACCTGTGACCCCATTTGATACACCAGAGGAATGCAATCTGTTTTCAATGAGACCATTTCCCCTAAATTGGTATTGCCTAAAATAACCTTACAAATTCTATGGACTGCACTTAAATAGAGTCCCAAACCTTAAGTTCAAATCTTGATTGTGCTCTTTATTTCTCACCCTGGCATTGGGTAAAGTCCTTCTCAGCCTCAGAGTCTTATCATCTATAAAACTGATAAAGTCTCCCCTCATTGGATTAGATAACATCATGTGTATCAGTGCTCTGCAAAAGTGGACTGTGAGCAACCATTCTCCACAACATGGCGCTTTATACATAGAAGGTGCTCAATAAATATTTGTTGAATCAAAACACAATAAAGTTATCTCTTGCTCTGAATACAGCACTAAAATGTTGCCAGGATAAATTGATAAATCCTCACTTTCTCCACTTCAGGTCATTCTCAGTTTGAGGGAAAGAGTGACATTTTCTAGACGGTTTGTAGCTGGGTGGGAAAATATACAGGACCTGAGTCTTCATTTCAGTGAAAAAGATGCCCTCAAGTTTCTGAAGCATCAATCACACTTCCCGGATATCCTTAGAAATTCCCACAGTCCCCTAAATCCTGCTTTGCATACCCTGAGGAAGTTGAGGGGTGAAGAAGCTGCAGGGAGGGGTTAGCTGGATTCTCCCTTGACTGCTTTGCTAGCTGTGGGTGATGGAAGAATTCAGCATTATCAAGAGTTACCAAATAAAAGCCACAGAGAGCTTCAAAACCCCCTATAAACGGAAAAGGGCAGTCTTGGCTAATTACCCCTCAACAGATGCCTTGCTAGCAGTGCCTCAAATGATGGTAGTCATGATTCAAGTAAAACAGGAATTGGCAAATTCAAAAAGTCTGTCAAGTAAGCAGGAAGAATAACGGGAAATTTGGGTATAGAAGCAGATACAGACTCCTAAGTGGAAGGGCCTAGGGTGGACCAGAGTGTGTGCCCTTTTAAAGGAAGCAGATGATGGCTGTCATTTAGGAAAGGGGCAAAGCTTTATCATTTCTCTGTTTTTCAAGGGAAGCTGAAAATCAGGTTTTATGTAGAATCTTTCACTTTTTAAAGTTAAATAAAACTCTTTTTGGAAATGCAAACAAAGAAAACCTGTGTTGACCAAGAATGACATTTATGAATGGATTCAATCCCTGGCCAGCCAGTGTGCATCTTCCAACCTAGAGCTTCTCTATTACTCCTCAGAGAGTTCTTACTTTAATGGGGGTCACAGGCTACAAAAGGGCACATCCTACAGCATGTAATGACTGGATTATGCTATAGTGACTAGAAAAATTTGAGATGCATTAGGACCTGAAGAAAGAAGCCGTGATATTATAGAGTCTGATTTCTTGTGAAGCAGGGGCAGTAAGGTGAGTGAGGGGTAAAGCTCAGAAGCATGTGCACACACACCCACACACCAGGTTAGCTTAGACCTGGATGACATTATATAGGGGAAACTATATGCAGTGAATTCAAGAGAGAAATACTGTGATGAGTGGAAAGAGCTTCGTGCTAGGAAACCTAGACTCCCTTACTAACTGCAATTCACCTAGCTTGGCTTTCTCATCTGTAAAATGGTGATGAAAATACTGCTCTCTCTAAGAAATTCAGAGGATTCAATGATATATGTTTGGCATCAGGTATAGTGCCTAGCAGATGGAATAGTCTAAAATAATAATAATAACATTATTATTATTAAACCCTATGAATACACAGACTTTCCCTTCAATACACATTTCATACCACCTAACAGACTCAAAGTGTTGTACCCTCACAAATGTCATCTGTATGGGTTGGTTCCATGGGTTTTGCACATTGCTTATTAAGAGGTGTTCATTGAGATTAGCCTGAGAAGCCTGCTTTGGAAAATTCAGTTGTACTTCTGCCTCCTGCAGCTTCTTTTATAATTCTCCATTGGGATGGGGGTGAGGAGCAGCAGGCAGCTCCTCAGTAGCAGAACTCTTTACCAATAATGAAGTCCTTTCCATAGTGAAAAATTCAGCAGAAAAATGAGGCTATCACCATTTTTTATTGTAGTTGACATATTTTACTTCACCACTGCCTGAACAAGATCTTTGTAAAAATGGAGAAACAAACACTTAATGACATTTTCCAAAGGGGTCTGATGTATACCTAGGGTTTGACTGGCTCCAGGTGAGTAAATGGAGGCTGCTTGAGAGCAGCTCTGAATTTGTCAGCCTGTCCACCTGTCAATTTCAATGTGCTTTTACTCAGACTTCCTGTCAGTCTTCAAGACTGGTCTATTTGAATGACTGGTATATACATATGAGTTATCATAAAACGGTCAACATATATAAATGCCTGCAAATAAAAACTTAAAACAAAAGACAATTCCTTACTGGTCACCAACAATGTATATTCATCAAGGGAAATAAACTAGTCCTATACGCAACGTTTGATGAGTTGCTCATTTCTTACTGGCTCACTGTAGACATTTGAATGATTGTGTTAAGAACCATAGGAGTTAACAATGAGAAGACAGGGTATTTTAGCATGGAGAAATAGATATCTTCCCACCTATGTTTTGACAAATATTGAAATTTAGCTTTCCATTCTAGGGGCTACAACTTTCAACTTAACCTATTAATGAAAGGCTTCTTTTGGAGAATAGATAGAAACCTATTGTTACAGGTTGAATTGAGTCCTCCAAAAGTGCCTATGTGGAACCTCTAACCCTTAATCCCTCAGAAGGTGATTTTATTTGGAAATAAGATCATTGCAAATGTAATTAGTTAGGATAAGGTCATACTAGAGTAGGGTGAGCCTCTAGTCCAATATGACTAATGCCCTCATACACAGAGGAAACTTAGATGCAGATAAGTCCACATAGAGAGAATGCAATATGAAGATTGGACCTACACTGTTACAAGTCTAGGAACTACTAAAAGAGAAGTCTAAAACAGATCCTTCCATAGTGTCCCTCAGAGGAAGTATGGCCCTTCTGGCATCTTGATTTCAGAATTCTAGACTTAGAATTGTGAAACAATAAATTTCTGTTGTTCTAAGGCATTCAGTTTGCAGTATTTGGTTATGACAGCCCTAGCAAATGAACACAACAATAAACCAATAAATTAGTTTTTGGCCAAAGGACTATATGGGGAATCTGGGGAAAGAAGTTTCTTGAATAGTACTATAAAGATTCTCCCATAATGCCACAATCTATATTATTTTGTTATACATTTATATGTGATGTTCATTTTGAAAGGCAATTATTAAAAATGTTAATGAAATACAAATGGAAATAGAGCACCAATATAATAGAAGATATAGAAAAGACAATATATTTCCTATAAGAATTAATGAAATTTCTGGAACCAAGTCTCAAATTTTTTGGATTGCTTTCTAATATCCTGAAGAAAATTGAAAAGATGCAAGTATCACACCACAGAAAAGAGAGAAAATTTCCCAGTTTCTCAGAGACAGAAAGTTTTGGTTTATATGTTATTATTTTGTAGTTTATTACTATTACTTCTATTGCTAAAATGATTAGATGAGCTCTAAAATAAAGCCAAACAATAATTTTTACTTCCTAGGGAAAGCATGGCTCATGCCATTCATTAGTAAAGAAATTCCAATGTGGATTATATGTACTCCATGAGGACCTTCTGCCTACTTAGCTATTTCTCAGTAAACTTTTAATTTGATTTAGTTTTTTTGGCAGTGGGAGAGCATGCACAGAATGGGGGAGGGGCAAAGGGAGTGGAAGAGAGAATCCTAAGCAAGCTTCGAACCCAGAGTTGAGCTCAAGGAGGGGCTTAATGCAGGGCTTGGTCTCATGACCATGGGATCATGACCTGAGCCAAAATCAAGAGTTGGTTGCTTAACCAACTTTTATTTGTAAACTTTTATTTGTTTTATTTATTTATTTTTAAGTAGGCTCCATGCCCAAACTGGGGCCCAATGCTGGGCTTGAACTCACAACCATGAGATTAAGACCTGGCCTGTGACAAAGACCCATACACTTAACCAACTGAGCCACCTAAGTGCCCTGCTCAGCAAACTTTTATAGTCCATGTTCTACTTAGTTGCCTGTTCAGTTTCAACAATGTTAATTTAATAATTAAAGTAACACAATACCTTAAAAATGTAGGGAAAATACATTTATTTTTAACTGGTACATATTTTATTTATTATTTTTAAATTTTAATTCTAGTATGATTAACATACAGTGTTTTTTAGTTTCAGCTGTACATATATTAATTCACCAATTCTATACATTACTCAGTGCGCACCACAATAAGTATACTCTTAATCACCTTCACCTACTTTACCCATCCCCTCAACGCAAAATACATTTTATATGCAGTGTTAGCATATAGAATCAGAAATTAATTTTTTTAAACAAGTTATCATCATGATCTCCTTCTGCGATAATGTTTAAAAAATTTGCTTTGCCTTAGCACCAGTCTGTGGAAAATAGGAAGAATAAGACTTCATTTGAGTATGTATTTGGATGAATGTTTCCTCTCTCTTGTTCTGGCCAAGGCTTATATAACTCTGCCAGGATCTACACTGACATCAGCATGTATTTATAAAGTAGAGACAGGCAGGGAATGGATAATGTCCAATGTGTAACAGGCATGATGGGGAAGTTTCCTAAATGTAGTCTAAAAGGAAATGTAAAGGAAAGGACCTTCAATTTTCCATTGTACTGACCGTACTTGGTTTCATAGGACACATAGCTCCTCTCCTGGAGCTGCTATGTGCATAGATAAAGGAGATTATGTCAGATAATTCATTTTTAAACAAACATTACCCCTAAAGAAAGCAATAAAAAGACAATTTATACTTTCTACTTCTTATCATGTCAATTTTAGCTAAGTTGAATTTTTATAGTGATTATTTTCATTTCACTGAAATTTTGTATTTATTGGCATGAAAGTGTCCCTACTATCTCAAATCAGGGCTCAAAATCATGTTTTCTAAGAATTTTTAAGGCTTACTCCCATGGCTTCTGGAATCTAGAAAAGTCTGATATAAATACACTTCCTATTCCTCTGTATGAAATATATTTCCCTACTAGAGAAAATTAAACTTTACTCTTAATTATTGTCCTGAAACTTGGCATGGTTCTTTTTTATTTTAATACTACTTGTCTCTTTGAGAGACTTTTCTACTTAAAATTTTGTTTTTTCTATAAGGAAGTCACCAAACTCCACACCCAAAAAACAAATAATCCAGTAAAGAAATGGGCAGAAGACATGAACAGACACTTCTCTGAAGAGGACATCCAGATGGCCAACAGACACATAAAATGATGCTCAGCATCCCCCATCATCAGGGAAATACAAATCAAAACCACACCGAGATACCACCTCAGTATCTGGTATTTAGCCGGTCAGAGTGGCTAAAATGAACAAATCAGGAGACTCTAGATGCTGGCCAGGATGTGGAGAAACGGGCACCCTCCTACACTGTTGGGGGGAATGTAAGCTGGTGCAACCCCTCTGGAAAACAGTGTGGAGGTTCCTCAAAAAATTAACAATAGAACTCCCGTATGACTCAGCAGTAGCACTGCTAGGAATTTACCCAAGGGATACAAGAGTGCTGATGCATAGGAGCACATGTACCCCAATGTTCATAGCAGCACTCTCAACAATAGCCAAATCATGGAAAGAGCCTAAGTGTCCATCAACGGATGAATGGATCAAGAAGATGTGGTTTATCTATACCATGGAATACTACATGGCAATGAGAAAGAATAAAGTCTGGCCATGTGTAGCAACATGGATGGAACTAGAGGGTGTTATGCTGAGCGAATGAAGTCAGGCAGAGAAGGACAGATAATATATGTTTGCACATACACGTGGATTAGGAGGAACTTAGCAGAGGGCCATGGGGGAGAAGAAGGGGAAAAATAGTTGGGGAGAGGGAGGGAGGCCAACCATGAGAGACTCTTGAATGCTGAGAACAAGCTGAGGGCTGATGGGTGTGGGAGAGAGGGGAAGGGGGGTGATGGGCATGGAAGGGGAGAGCACTTGTTGGGATGAGCACAGGGTGTTATATGGAAACCCACTTGACAATAAACTATTTAAGAAAAAAAATAAAATAAATTTTTGTTTTTGTTCAGCTATATAGAATGCTCTTTTATCCTTCTTTGGATTATTGATCTCCATTCTATTGTCTCATTTAGGTACAGATTAGAAATTCTATATAATAATCCCTTTGACTCAACTTTCTCATGCTTCCTTCCTTTTGTGTGTGTGTGTGTCTTGATAACAAATTCTAGGAGAATTTCTCAGCTAATTCTTTCAGTTCTATACTTCACTCTAGCTAAATTCATTCTCCTAGTCCAACAATTCTACTTTTTGATTGGCTTTACTTTTTAAATTTTGACCATGTCACTTATTTTTAAAATCCCTAATTGGGTCCTTTTAATAATTACCTGTCTTTATAAGTCTATCTATGAAAGTATTAATTGTATATATGTAAAAGTATTTTCCCCATTGTTCTTGTTTCTTTGGTATTAGTTTTTCTTTTGGTTGAATTTAATGCTTATCTTTTTTTTTTTTTTAATGTTTTATTTATTTCTAGGAGAGAGGGAGACAGCGTGAGCAGGGGAGGGTCAGAGAGAGAGGGAGTCACAGACTGAAACAGGCTCCAGGCTCCGAGCTGGCAGTCAGCACAGAGCCCGACGCGGGGCTCGACCCCACGAACCGCGAGATCATGACCCAAGCGAAAGTCGGACGCTTAACCGACTAAGCCACCCAGGCGCCCCAATGCTTATCTTTTATGATACTGTTTTCTCTCAAATATTTGGTGATTCTTGATTGTGTGTTTTCTACATAATTGATCATCTTTATTCATTCATTTGTGGATACTCTTGGTATATAGTGCCTGCTTCTTGTAATGATACTGAAGAGGAAGTATATGCTTCAGGATACAGTATGTCAATAGTAGTTCTTCTGGGTTTCTCTAGTTACTGGGGTGATGCTGGGTATCTAGCTCAGTGATCCACATTTCCTACCCGAACCTGCAAATACATCTGCTTCCCTTGCTCAGTAGAAGCTGTGATGGAACAAGAACCAAGCTGCCAGGTAGCTCTGAATGCTGCTCCCCCGGCACCCAGGACCCCTCCGATGCCTTTTGCCCATTGTGTCTAAGTCTGGAGTTCCCCCAGAGGCACACAGATCTTCCTTCTCTCATGTGTTTCCTCCATCTATTCAGGGCCATATCTTCTTATTATTTAATTATCTCTAGTCAAGTGACACATTTTCCTGTAGGTTAGCATTCTGTGGATTTGTTTTATTATATACACGCATTTCAATCATTCTACAGACTTGAGTAGGGATTACATACCTAAGCCTGAGTTTAGCCCAATGTCATGGTGCAGGTCCCCAAACACCTATCTTTTAGTGATCCTAACTGTTCTACTCTCACAGTAGAGCTGTAAGTGGAATACTGGCAAATAAAAATTCCAACATCTAGGGGAAATAAAATATTCACTTTCATTTTTGTACATTGTTTTTGAATGGTTCCTTCACATTATACCAATATGTTAAACACTAAATTTATATTATAGAAGGAAAAAGAATCTGTGTGTTTCAATATGTATTTCTTAAATATTCCACCCTTCTCTCTGTGGAAGCATAGCAAAGTGGAATCATTGTATTTTTGTGAAATTTTTAAAAGCCCACACCCAGTAAATATTTGGTTTTTATATTCGCATTTAGGTGTAATTAAAATTAAAATGCACAGATAGTAAAGGTTTAGTTCCATATACTCATTTCATATTGATATTGTATTCTTTAGTCTTGTTAAATTTATTAATTTCAGTTAGTTGTTTTTTCTACAAACAACAGTTTATTTTTTTATATTTATGCCATTAATTTCTTTTAGTTACCTTATTGCGTTGACTAGGATCTCTTGTACAATGCTGAATAGACGTGGTTAGAGTGAACATCCTTTCCTTGTTTCAAGTTTTAGAAGAAAGAAGGGCTTAATGTTTCACAATTATGTACAGTGTTATCTATAGACATGTTCAAAGATACTCTTTGTCAGCTTGAGAATTTTTTTTATTTCTAGTTTGCTAAGAATTTTAGCAAAGAATGTTAAATTTTGTCAAATAGTTTTTCTACTATTTGTTTTTCTACTATTTCTGTTATTATCTACAGAGATAATTTTAAGGCACCTTTTTCTTTACCTTTTTAAATTTATCTTTTATTCTTTCCATGTGGTATATTACATTCACTGAATTTTTAACGTAAAGCCAACTTGCCATTACTGGAATAAGCAGCACAATCTCATGGTGTATTATCTTTTAAAAAATATTTCTTAGTTGAATTTGCTAATATTTTATGATTGTTTTCAACTATATTCATAGTTACTGTTAATTTAGAAAACTCAAACTCACCTAAATAGGGTTTCAGAAGGGTCATTCCTTTTCATTTTTCTTTTNCCCGCCCACCCCCTCAGCCCTCAGTTTGTTCTCAGCATTCAAGAGTCTCATACTTCACATTATTATTGCATTATCTCATTTAATTCTTCAAACAATTCTACTTGGTAGCTATTATCAGCCTCCCAATTTTATAAGGAAAATGATGCTGAGAGGCATTAAATATATTACCCAAGATCATAAGAGATAAATTTCGAACTTAAACCAATATTTTCATAATTTCAGAAACATATAACCACCACACTATTTTGCCTCCCAGCATCATCTGGGAATTTAGGAAAAGTACTTATTTATTTATTTATATTTTTATTGCTTATTTAGTTACTTATTTTCTCGTAAATAGTTTATTGTCAAGTTGGTGAGCTGGTTTACATATAACACCCAGTGCTCATCCCCACAAGTGCCCTCCTCCACACCCATCAATCCCCTTCCCCTCTCCCCCACTCATCAGCCCTCAGTTTGTTCTCAGCATTCAAGAGTCTCTCATGGTTTGTCTCCCTCCCTTCTTCTCCCTTTTTTTTTTTTTTTTTTTTAATTTTCCCCTTCTTCTCCAGCATGGTCCTCTGCTAACTTCCTCCTAATCCCCATTTAATATATTACCTCCCAAGTAAGAGTGAATAACAAGTATATTGGCTTTGTATGGTTTCCCTAAAAAAATTACCACAAATTTGGCAGATTAAAAGAATAGAAATGTATTCTCTCATATTTCTATAGACCAGATATCCAAAATCAAAAAGTCAGCAGGCCCACACTCCATTTGGAGGCTCAAGGATAGACTCTATACCTTACGTCTTCCTGTGCCTGGTGGCTATCGGCATTCCTTAACTTGTGGCAGCATCTCTCTCTGGTCCATCTTCACATCCTCCTCTCTGTGTGTATGTGTCTTCTACATTCTGTGTCAAATCTCCCTCTGCCTCTCTTTTGTAAAAATATGTATGACTGCATTTAGGACCAGGTAATCCAAGATAAACTGTTCCCTCTCAATATCCTTCACTTAATCATATATTTTGCCACATAAGGTAATATTCAGTCTTTTGCCCAATATAAGGTAATATTCACAGTTTCTGGGAAATAGAAAGTGAATGTATTTTTTTAGGGGGAGGGCATTTTTTTCATCCTCCACAACAGGACAATCATAGTTGAAAATACCACACTTTCCAGATTAAACACATTGGCTCATTGGATTCCCTAGGCTGGTTCTTATGCTCAGTTCTACAAATGCTCAGTCTATAAAACCAGCATCATTTCATTTCATTTTTGGCTACTTCATGGGCATTTGAAGAAATAAAATGAGATATGACATATAAAGCACTTTCTGAATGGTTTTATGGAAAGCATATAGGACCTAATTCCACATTCTAGGTTCTGGAATCAAACACTGTGATTATATCCTGAACCTTGCTACTTATTAACTTAGTGACCTTGGTCTTTTCATTTATAAAGGGAAGGTAAGACACCTATTTGCCAAGTCTTTTGTCATAATCAAATGAGATAATGTATGTAACAATGACTGGCATGCTGCCTGGCTCATAGTAAAATTCATCCTTCTCATTTTTCTCTCCTTAAAAAAAAAAAAAGATGCTATGCACATTCTCTGTATTGCTACAAGATTTTATGCAGATAAGCTTAGATCAGCAGTTTTCATTTCAAGCAAGAAGGACAAACATAGATAATAACTATTTAAATAATTAATAGGCTGGAACAAACCATTCACTGATGCTATGCATGGGAAATAAGAATTCTCTGCCATGACCTAATTCGCATCCTTGGTCAATACATTTTCCCTTCTTTGTTCCAGGGAAGATTAACAATACTGTGCAATATAAGTCAGGGCCTAGAAAAGTGTAGCCCACTAAATTGTAGTTATTGCTATTAAAGTTATTATCATTTACTTGCATTCTAGAAGACACTACTGGCAGTATTATTATTCATCTAGAAGAGCAAATAAGAGTGTGATTCAAAGGACTAATAAATAATCCTAAATTCATTCCATAGTAGTTCATTCCCTTTTACATCTCTAGCTAAATGGCCCCTTTCATTACTTCTACAGACTGGTAACATCAAGCTTATGGATTTAATTCCTAGGTGACCTTTTACTCATGACCTCTTACATCACAGACTGAAGCCCTGTGTTAGGAAGATATCTCATAAATGGGGGCCTTTGACCAAAAGAAGAGCTTGGTGAAGAGCTATTCTTAGTATTTAAAACAAACTCCTACTCTACTTCCCACCATTTAATTGGTGGTGTTTCCAACAGACTCATTCTCCGTATTCCTCCTATTTTGGGAGGAAAGGGAGAAGGTTCCCTGGGGAAATTTGCACAGTCCCATGCATTCAGCTCCGTTCCATGACCTTCAAATATGTAACTCCAACACCAGCCCTGCCTTTTATCCTCTACCTCTCCTTTTCCTGCTTCAGGCCAGTAGCCATAGCCTCTCACTTTTACATTACGCAGGAAAGGAACCATATGTCCCTAAGAGTTACTCTGAAGACTCTCTCAGCAGACTTAAAGGGCAGCCACTACTCCTTTTCCTGGCCTTCTGAGTTCAGAGCAGGGAGAGGAAAGAGAAGCAGTCTGAGGTTGGGGTAGAAGGAAGGTGGTTAATTAAGCTCTCACTTACCTGCTGATATAAAACCTCTCTGGGACCTGGCAGATATTTAAAATGACTTCAGCTCTTGGGGTCCTTTTCTGTTCTATTGATAACTTCATGATGCATTTTCCTGACTACAATTCTCCTGACTGGTACAGGCTCTCCTTCAGCAGGCCATCACAAATAGTCTTCAATTTCAGTACCCGATGGTTCACCATCAGCCTCTCTGCTGAAATTCCCCTTGCACTCTGCCAGATACCCTTTTGAGCAGAATGTATTTTTAAATGATCCCAGGCCAACATTCTTATGATTGGCATGAATTCTATGCTTATTCCTCAGGATCGAGGTACCTTTGGCCTCCCGTTGGGAGGAGATGCATCGCTCTCCAGATGTAGCCTGTCTCTGCTACCATGAGAAGCTTCAGATAGCATCTCCCTCTTTGGTATTCTCAGGCACGGTCAGGCATCAGTCCACAGTGTCTGCCAAATGAAGGAGAAAATCTTCTTCTTCACTGGACCTTCTCCTTCACTGGAGGGCTCCTCCCATGCTCTCCACCTTCCTTGAATGGATTAAGCATTACAATGTAGCTTTATACAAAGGAATTTTCACAAAATCCTCTCTAGGAAAAAATCTTACCCTTGTCTAGTCTTAATATGTGTGAGTTGTTTAGTTCTATAAAACCACACACTTTAGAATATTCTACCTTCTACCTTTATGCCTTGCTCAAAAGCTAAGATGATGCACCCCATGTTAATATCCTATTTTTTAAATATTTTTAAATGTTTATTTATTTTTGAGAGCAAGAGCGAGAGAGAGCATGAGCAGGGGAGTAGACACAGAGGGCGACAAAGAATCTGAAGCAGGCTCCAGGCTCTGAGCTGTCAGCACAGAGCCCAACATGAAGCTTGAACCCACGAACCATGAGATCATGACCTGAGCCGAAGTGGGACGCCCAACTGACTGAGCTACTCAGGTGCTATTTTAATTAAAGGACTTTTACAAGGTAACCCTCATCTTTCTCCCTCTTGTCCTTCATGTCACCATCTTATACCTGCAAAGGTAAAGCCCTGCCACTATTACATATGAATTTATATGTAATGAGCCTTATTTAGCTTCAGGTCATGCAGAGAGATTCATTTGTGAATTTTATAAGTCACAATCTCATCAGTTGTGCTCTAATCAAACAAACAGCAGTGATGGAAATAACCGGGGCTAGATAAATAAATAACTGAGTTAATTATGGACTTGCTCATTTTAAAGAAACATTAAATCATGAAGGATTATGAATAGCTGGGTAATTGTTCCTGATCTTAATTCCCAGAGTATAGAGCTTAGCGAGTTGATACCTCGTTAGTTTGCAAAGCTCAGCCACAAAGGAAGTGAGTGGCTGGCCTCAGCCTCATTCTCCAATTCTGCACTCCTCTGTCTCCTGGTACACAGGACTCACCCCATGTGCTCTGTCAGCCCCACTCCCAGGTACACGGAATGTATTTGGGTTTTGTTGTTGTTGTTGTTTGTTTGTTTGTTTTTACAAGGAATGTATTTGTCTCCTTATTGTTGCTGTTACTAATTGGCACAAACTTAGTGGCTTAAAACAACACAAATTTAATCTTTTATAAGTCTGGAGGTCAGATGTCCAAAACTGGTCGCAATGCATAAAATCAAGGCTATATTCCTTTCTGGAAGCTCTAAGGGAGAATCCCCTTCTTGCACCTTCCAACTTCTAGAAACTGCCTGCATTCCTCGTCTCATGGCCTCCTTCCAGCTTCAAAGCCAAAATGGCCCATCAAGTCTTCCTTATATCATATAATACTGATTTCTGCTTCCCTAGTCATACCCCCTTCTCTGACTCTGACTCCTGCCTGGCTGCTTCCCCTTTTAAAGACCCTCGTGATCGCAACGGGACAGTCCTGAGTAATTCAAGATACTCTTCTTCTGTTCAGGTGAGCTGGTTAGCAACTTTAATTCCATTAGCAACCTTAATTCCCCTTTGCTATGTAAGCTAACATATTTGTAGGTTCCGGGGATTACAACTAGGACATCTTTGGTGGGGCATTATTCTGCCTATCACACAAAGACTAATCCCAAACTACAACAGAGGTTGCCTGAATTCCTCCTTGTCTTCCCCTCCCATTTAGGAAGTCAGTGTCTATCACTCTGGCTGCCTGTTTCACCCTGGCATCATAACCAGGATCTACTCCATAATCCCAGATGCTAATGAAGAACAGGAGTCTCGACCTATTTTTGTGAATGCAAAACATTTTACCGGAACACGTAGTCATGCCCATTCAGTTTACTTACTGTCTGTATCTATTCTCATGCTACAATAGCAGAGTAATAGCAGAGTAAAGTAAACAACAGAGACAACAGGCCTGAACAATTCTAAAATATTTTTCATCTGGCCCTGAAAAGAAGTTTGCTGACCTGCAGTATAGAGGGCTGCTCTCTTCCTCCCTCTGCTTTATTCTTACTCCTAGATCAGAGCTTCTCATGGTCCCTCCTGAAAGTCAAGTGTATGGACTAGAGCTTCCCCACTTTGGTGGACTCTAAACTTCATTTTTCACACTACTGGCCCTGTTAGTCTGCCACAAACATTGACCGATTTCTCAACCTCTAGGTTGACTGGATCAGCAGCCTTCTTAAAAAGAAAAGCAGTGCCAAATGCAAGGTTTACTTCTTTTTCTGCATCTGGTTTCCTAAAAATTCTTTCTATGTTAGTATCATTCCTTCATAGAAATATTGTTTTTTGTTGTGTGTGTGTTTTTGTTTTGTTTTGTTTTGTCTAGCTTTTCTAGTTGTTCTCAGCAAGAAGACTGATCTAAGCAATCTGGTTCACCATTACTAGAAGTGTATTTTTAGTACTGTTACTGCATGTTTGTTGCCTCCAAATCTTTGTTGTATTATCCATGCTCTTTCAAATTTTGTTCTGTTTTTTTTTGTGTGTGTTTAGCTTGCAATTTCTTTATAGCTTATAGTTTCTTTATAGTACTCTACCTCTTAAGGATTATGCTTCCTTGCTTTCTGATAAAGAAGTCAAGTTTTATGAAACATTCTTCTTAATCCTACAGTTAATTATTTTCTTAGACAAACTTATCCTTGACCCTTCAGAATAAAATTTCTCCCTGCCCCCCCACCGCCTTTGTCTTGTATTAATTGCTCACAGTCCTTGTTTGTTTAGTTTTATTTCTGTCTCTTTGTCTATCTTCCAACTAGGTAAATTCTATCCAGACTTGATAGTAAATCAGTTGCTCTTAACCCTTATCTCAGATAAACAACAAATCTGCTAATTAGATTTGTCCTCAACTAGATGGCACATTGATGCATAATTTGCACTTCAAGTCAAATTTTCCAGCAATTTCTTCCATCTTCTGGTGAATCTTTGCTCTATTCACGTGAAATACCCTATCCCCGCTGCTTCATTGTTTCTTATTCTGAACTGAAAGAATTCTTTAAAAATTCCTTTTAGAGCATTTACTGCAATTAAAGTTCTTATGTCTCTTACTTCTTACATTTATCAAGTTACTTTTTCTGAATAAATGTGCAAAAATGAAGTAGAGTATTTTAGTCATCTCATGGAGAAGCAACTATAATCAGAGCAACTGGTAACTTTCACGATTCATTGGTAGCTGTTGGTCCTCTAGTTTAGGAGACAGCTGGAAGGAGAGCACAAAGCTCCTTCTGAACTTCTAAGATTGGATCTGTTTCAATAGGTGGAGCCTAAATAAGTTCTCTCTCAGTCTGCTCTGTCTGCCTTAGAGGAACTTTCTCTCATATTCTTACATTCTATTCCCCATGAATCTTAGTTTTTTGTATTGCCTTGAAACTTATTTTTTATATTTATATTCCTGTTTGGGGATCCCATTTAGGAACTGTAACTAAAGATCAGAGTCTAACCAGTAGCAGTTCTGCAGAACTAAATCCTGCACTCATTCAGGGACTGAGACATTCCTGGACTGAGACATTCCCTTGATTCCACACAGTTACATGTCTTCATAAATATTCTTCTTAGGCTTTCCATATTCAAAAGGATCAAACGGCTTATAAAATGAGTCACAAAAATGCAAATTGATATCAACATAATTACTTGGCATAAATTAAAATTTTTCTTAAAAATTACTCATTTGTGATTTGGTATTGAGGGATTTGGTACAAAGATTTCTTCTTCTTTTATAAGAACTACTAATAAGTTACAAAAGAAGTGACATTGGACATTTTCTACTTTGTGCAACTGCATTTGGATGTTCTGGTGTCTAAAAAATAAACAATGAAGACCTGAATTTGAATCCTTTCTTGTAGGATTCAACTGTGTGACCTTGAGCAATGCACTTATCTCAGAACCTCTCCTCTTTCATAATATGGGAATGATGGTAATGATACAACCTTACCTACTTCACTTGATCATTAAGAAGATGAATGGATATAAGATGTAGAAGAACTTAGAATGTTATGAAGCCCTGTTTAAGTTATACTCATTTTTAAACTATTTCAGAATGAAAACTGAGAACTAGTCTTTGCCAAGGTTAAATTTAAATGACAAATATTCCTGTTAACCTCTAATTATTCTTTCATCCCAAAACTGACATCAAAAATCTATAATATTTTCTATATGATGACAAGTGTTCCAGGGTAAACAGAACAGCCTAGGAATGATAAAGCTAGTTTAAGCTTTATTTTTTTTAACATTCACTTAATTTTTTTGGGGGGGGGGGAGACAGAGGGACAAGGGGACAGAGAATCCAAGGCAGGCTCCATGATGACAGCAGAGAGCCCGATGTGGGGCTGGAACTCATGAACCGAGAAATCATGACCTGAGACAAAGTAGAAGTCAGATGCTTAACTCACTGAGCCACCCAGGTGCCCCAAAGCTAGTTTAAGCTTTAAGTGTAAATGCATCCTCCCTCCCCCTTATGACGTGTCTGACATAACAGCAAGCACATCTCTCAGCTTCAGGTCCCTTAGGTCCATTCATTGAATTTTCAAAGCAACTTGGAGAAAGCTCAAACCAAAGCATCAAGGTCAAAAACAAAAACAAGGATCACCTGGGTGGCTCAGTTGGTTGAGCATCTGACTCAGTGTCAGCTCAGATTTGTGATACTGATCCCCACATCTGGCTCTGCGCTAACAGCATGGAGCCTGCTTGGGATTCTCTGTCTCCTTCTCTCTCTGCCCCTCCCCTGTTCATGTTCTCTCTCTCTCCCTGTCTCTCTCTCAAAAATAAGTAAATAAATAAATAAACACTTTAAAACAAAAACAGAAAAAAAACCTAACAAGAACAATATCATAAGAAATCAATTTCAGATTTTCATTTTCAACTGTATTCAAGGGAATTTCATGCCAGGCATCATGGTATATCAGGAATTTCTTTCCTTTTTTTTTTTTTTTTTTTTTTTCCTTACACGATCATTGAAAACATATATTATTAGTGCCAATGAAAAAGACTCCACTCTGAGAATACACTTCCTCATAAAACAGCAGAACAGACTACAGAGGAAGATTAGCTCACTAGATTAAAGATATTCTGTACATCTTTCAGAAAGAAGTATCACTGATTCAGGAGCCAGATTTCGATAATGTGCAAACACTTATCAAGTGGGGAGGGAAGTCCTGAAAGAACCGCTGTCGTGCTGTTTGACGGCATCAAAACTGAAAGGTACTGCATTGATTTCTTCTCAGAACATTGGGAAATTCATAGTAAATGGATTATTTAAAATATGAAATCATTTATAATATGCTTTTTTAAAACGTAGTATAACTCCATTCTGTCAAAAAGTGTGAGACATTGTCTTTAATTAGAAAGAGATTTGTAAATCTTTACTCAGTTTTTACTAGCATTTGTGGTTATAAACTTGCTTAGCTGGAGTATTATGGTTCTGGAAATTAGCAGTGAAAACTTATGATTCCTCTATTTCCTCTTAAATTTCATCATGTACACATGGAATACTCATGTGAGCCTACAAATAAAGTGCTTACTGTTGCAAAATCCTTATTGTTATCCATTTTTATTTTTTGTTATTTGTTACTGAATGACTTTCCTGGACACCAAAGAATTTTGATAAAGATTTAAATAATTAGAAAGTACAAAAGATTATAACAAGAGAAAAATAATCATACTCTTAATATCCAGAAATAATTGTTTAATTAATATTTTTAAATTTTTTAATGTACACATCCACCCATAAGTATGTTTTGCAAAATTTGGTTGTATTGTATATTTGGTTTTATTTACCAGTTCTCTCCTTTTTACTTAAAATTTTGTGAACATCAATCATACAGGTTAAGTATTCTTCAGATATAAATTTAATTTATGAAAAACAGGTACTAATTTCCACTTACACAACAATGTATTAGAAAACTCATGAGTTAAACATGAGTAAACAAAAGTAAACAAAAATACTTTTAGAAGTAATTATGATGAAACTGTTATATGTGGGGCTCAAACTCACGAACTATGAGATCATGACCTGAGGTGAGATCAAGTGTTGGATGCTTCACCGACTAAGCCACCAAGACNATGACCTAAACGAAAGTCAGACGCTTAACCGACTAAGCCACCCGGGCGCCCCTCCTCTGCCCATTTCTTAAGTGGGTTATTTGTGTTTTGGGTGTTGAATTTAGTTCTTTATAGATTTTGGATACTAAAAATTCAGATGTGTCATTTGCAAATATTTTCTCCCATTCCATAGGCTGCCTTTTAGTTTTGTTGATCATTTCCTTGCTGTGCGTAAGCTTTTCATCTCAATGAAGTCCTAACAGTTCCTGTTTGCTTTTGCTTCCCTGGCCTTTGGCAACTTGACTAATAAAATTAGCTCTGGCCAGGTCAAAGAGGTTGCTGCCTGTGTTCTCCTCTAGAGTTTTGATGGTTTCCTGTCTCACATTTGGGTCTTTCATACATTTTGAATTTATTTTTGTGTATGGTGTAAAAACGTGGTCAAGTTTCATTCTTCTGCATGTCACCATCCTGTTTTCCCAACAACATTTGTTGAAGAGACTGCCTTTTTTCCCATCAGATATTCTTCCTGCTTTGTCAAAAGTTAGTTGACCATATAGTTGTGGGTCTATTTCTGGATTTCTATTCTGTTCCACTGACCTATGTGTCTGTTTTTGGCCAGTACCATACTATCTTGATGACTATAACTTTGTAATATAGCTGAACACTGGAATCTTGATGCCTCCAGTTTTCTTTTTCTTTTTCAGCATTATTTTGGTTATTTGGAGTCTCTTGTGGTTCCATACAGATTTTAGGATTGTTTGTTCTAGCTCTGCAAAAAATGCCAGTGGTATTTTGATAGGGATTGCACTAAATGTGTAGATTACTTCGGGTAGTATATACATTTTAACAATTTTCATTCTTCCAATTCATGAGCATGGAATGCTTTTCCATTTCTTTGTGTCCTCTTCAATTTCTTTCATAAGTGTCCTAGAGTTTTCAGAGTACAGATCTTTTACCTCTTTACTTAGGTTTATTCCTAGGTATCTTACCGTTTTTGGATTGATTCTTTTATTTCTTTTTCTGCTGCTTCGTTATTGGTGTATAGAAATACAATAGATTTCTGCATGTTGATTTTTATATCCTGTGACTTTGCTGAATTCATGTACTACTTCTAGCAAAGTTTTTGCAGAGTCTTTTGGGTTTTCTACATAGAGTATCATGTCATCTGCAAATAGTGAAGGTTTGACTTCTTCCTTGCCAATTTGGGAGCCTTTTATTTATATTTATATTTATATTTATATTTATATTTTTCTGTCTTAGCTGAGGCTGACTTCCAGTACTATGTTTAATAGTGATGGTGAGAGTGGAAATCCTTGTCTTATTCCTTACTGGGGAAAGGCTCTCAGTTTTTCTCTACTGAGGATGATATTAGCCATGGGCCTTTCATATACGGCCTTTTTTATAGAGAGATTCATTTTTTTAAGTTTATTTATTTTGAAAGAGAAAAAATAAGTGGAGGAGAGTCAGAGAAAGAGGGAGACAGGGAGAACCCCATGCAGGCTCCCTGCTGACAGTGCAGAATCTGATGTGAAGCTATTTGGCCTTCTTCATCTCGTTACAGTCTTTGTTTTAAAATCTAGTTTGTTTGACATAACTATGGCTATTCCATCTTTCTTTTGACATCCTTTAGCATGATAGACGGTTCTCCATCCCTTTACTTTCAATCTGCAATATCTTTATGTCTAAAATGAGTCTCTTGTAGGCAGCATATAGATAGAACTTGGTTTTTCTATACATTCTGATACCCTATGTCTTTTGATTGGAGCATTTAGTCCATTTACATTCACAGAGGTTACTGAAAGATATGAATTTAGTACCATTGTGTTACTTTTATCTGCATAGTTGGTGTTTCTGGTTGATGCCATCTAGTCGTTTCTAGTCTTTGCTGCTTTTGGTCTTTTTTTTCCTCCACTTAAAGAGTCCCCCTTAAAATTTCTTGTAGGACTGGTTTAGTGGTCACAAACTCCTTTAGTTTTTGTTTGTCTGGGAAACTCTTTATCTCTCCTATTTTGAATGACAACCTTGCTGGACAACCTTAATGTATTCTTAGCTGCATATGTTTTGCATTCAAGATATTAAATATACCTTGCCACTCCTTTCTGGTCTGCCAAGTTTCTGTGGACAGATCTGCCATGGATCTGATTTGTCTTACCTTGTAAGTTAACGTCTTCCTTCCCTTGCTGCTTTCAGGATTCTTTCCTTGTCTGTATATTTGTGAATTTGACTATGATATGTCTTGATGATGGCCAGCTTCTATTGGATTTAATGGTACTTCTCTGCGCTTCTTGGATTTTGATATCTGTGTCCTTCCCCAGAGTAGGGAAGTTTTCAGCTATAATTTGCTCACATAAGCCTACTGCCCTTTATTCTCTCTTTTCATCTTCTAGGATTCCTATGTACTAATGTTTTGTTTTAATAAATTGCTGAGCTTCCTAATTCTTCTCTTGTGATCCCCAATCTTTGCTTCCCTCTTCTTTTCAGCTTCATTATTTTCCATAATTTTATCTTCTATATTGCTAATTGACTCCCCTGCCTTGTCCTTCCTCATTTTTATGGCCTGTATTTGAGTTTGCATCTCAGTTATAGAATTTTTTTATTTCCGCTTGACTAGATTCTAGTTCTTTTATCTCTGCAGAAAGAGATTCTCTGGTGTCTTCTATGCTTTTTTCCAAGCCCAGCTAATATCCTTACAATTATTGTTTAAAATTTTAGTTCAGGTTATCTTTTATCTGCATTGACTAAGTCCCTGGCTGTCCTTTCTTCCTATTCTTTCTTTTGAGGTGAATTCCTCCAACTTCTCATTTTGGAGGAAGGAAAAACAAATTAATAATAAAAGAATGAAACAAAAGTTTTAAAATTTAAAAATATTGGTGGCTCAGTCGGTTAAGCGTCCAGCTTGGGCTCAGGTTTTGATCTCAGGGTTTGTGGGTTTGAGCCCCATGTTGGGCTCCATACTGACAGCTCAGAGCCTGGGAGCTGCTTCAGATTCTGTGTCTTCCTTTCTCTCTGCCCCTTCCCCACCCATGCTCTCTCTCTCTCTCTCTCTCAAAAATAAACATTAAAAAATTTTTTTAAATTTTTAATCAAATAAAGGAAGACAGATCCTTGTGTGTTTTGCTCTGTGTTTCAAGAGAAACTTCAGAGAAAAAGGTGAAAAAAGAGAAAAGAAGAGAGAGAAAAAGAAAAATTAAAAATTAAAAAATTAATAAAATTAAAAAAAAAATTTCTCCTTCTGTATCCAAGAAACAAAAGAACACCACCAACAGAAGAAACAACAACAACTGAAAATACAAATGAATGAACCAAAAGCCCAAATGAAGCTAGATCCAGTTTCCCTGAGAGCTGAGACTTTGCAGCAGTCTATGGTCAGTAGACTAAGCTCCTGGAAGGGGTTTGTGCTGATTTTCTGGGGGAGAGGCCTGCTGCTCTGACTCTCAGGCTGACTTGCCCTAGTGGAGATGAGCCTCAAAGGTACAGGTGGGCGGGGCTTGGTGTAACAGCTCCATTCTCCACTTGGTGGCGCTGTGCAGCTCACTAGGGTCAATCAGTGTTGGGCTAATGTTGAAAATGGCTTCATTGGCTTTATACTCTAAAGAGAGGGAGGTTCAGGCCCTCACAGATGCTAGATCAGTTACCTTCCCCATGTCCCCCACTTCCATCAGCTCCCCACCGTCCCCCTGTCTGTGTTTAAGCTGTCTGCCTACCAGGTTAACACCTCTCTCCAGTGTTTTATCTCAGGTGCAGCTGTGTTTCAAAACCCTACACTTCAAAGGCTCCCAAGGTTTGGACCTACACTGATCTTCTGGGGGAGGATGTCTCTGTGCTATGGCCAGGGCCGGCTTGTCCCAGGAAACAGTCACTCTACTGCGCAGTGGCTCAGAGTTTATGGTAAGTCCCAACACACAGCCAGTGCCAGGGCTTGCTGCCCTCAGCACGCCTCTCTGTTCCTATATGGGTGAACATGGCAGCTTGATGGCACCCGCCAGGTCATTTGCCCATGGAGAGGTCATATCACCTCTACCAAATGCACTCTAAGCAGGTGAACCACTTCTCCTTGTGTGACCCAAGGAATCTTCAGACCATGCTGCCCACTGCTGGAGCTCCATCCCACTTCCTCGCTGGAGCACCATGAGATGCTGACTACTGAAACTTCAGACTCCACAGTTTATAAAAACTGGTGGTATTGAAACCCTCTCCTTTTCACCCCATCAATAGTTTGGGGGAACGGGTTTCTTGTACAGTCCCTTTTGTGTGTTTTCACTCTTTCTCTCTAGCTGCTTTCAGGGGAATGCTTGTACAAAACTGATGTGCTGCTCTCTCTCCCCCTTTCTCCTCTCCGTGAAAATGGCTCCCTCTCCTCTGCAGCACTACAGTTTTTCTCTCTCCCAGTTCACCTCTCCACACCACATACCTGCCACATTATCTCTCTCAAATTATGCAGAATGCTCTGTTAATCCTCAGATCAATTTCCTAGGTATTCAATATGGTTTGATGTTGATCTAGCTGTGTTCAAAGGATAAGACAAGCCCAAGGTCCTCTTACTCTATATCATATGTTTTAAATGAAGTGTTGATTTTTGATGTTTCCCCTGACTATAGATACTCTCATGCAAAGATCTAATAAGTCCTGATTCTAATGACATTTACTGATAATCCAATAAGGTCTGCAGAGGGCTTTGAACAAGCTTTTTTTAAATTATTATTTGAAATGATTATTTATTTATTGAGAGAGAGAGAGAGAGTATGCGCACATGAGTGGGGGAGGGTCAGAGAGAGAGGGAGAGAAGGAATCACAAGCAGGCTCTGGGCTGCCAGCTCAGGGCCCAAGGCAAGGCTCAGTCTCATGAACCATGAGCTCATCACCTAAGCCAAAATCACGAGTCAGATGGCCAAATGACTGAGCCACCCAGGAGCCCCTGAACAAGTTTCTTGTACTTAATATAATAGGTCACTGAGAACAGGATATCTTGGGTCCTTCAAACCACATCATCACTAACACTGAAGCACCTCTGGCTTTTTCCTGCTTCAATTTGGATATTATAAATAGATTATTTTAGTAACTACAATGTGTTTGTAATAGAGTATATGTGTTTGTGAATAAAACATTGCCATTAATAAAAGCTATTAAAAATCAATTCTATGTCCACTTGTGATTTATCCCCCTCAGACCTCAAATATCTAAAAATATGATTTGTATTTATCCTTGCTAGAATTCAATATTTTATGTAATTATTGAAATATAAATGTCAAGGATAGAAAGAATGAGAAGGAAAAAGGAGAGAACATGACAATGATATGGTTGATCACTGGCTGAATTAGTAGATGCCAGGGAGCTATGCAAAAAAATGCTTAAGATATATGACAAAGTACAACATCCATCCATGATAAAATCCCTCCATAAAGTAGGTTTAAAGGGAACATACCCCAATATAATAAAGGCCATATATGAAAACCCGCATACTCAATGGTGAAAAAACTAAGATCTTGCCCCTAATATCAGGAACAAGACAAGGATGTCCACTCTCACCACTTTTATTCAACATAGTGCTGGAAGTCCACAGCAATCAGACAACAACAAGAAATAAAGTCATCCAAATTGATAAGAAAAAAGTAACACTTTCACTATTTGCAGATGACATGTACTATATATAAAAAAAAACCCTAAAGACTCTATGATAAAACTACTAGGATTGATAAATGAATTCAGTAAAGTTTCAGGATACAAAATCAACATCCAGAAATCTGTTGTATTTCTATATACTAATGATGGAGCAGCAGCAGAGAAATTAAGAAAAGAACCCCATTTACAATCGTGCCAAAAATAATAAAATACCTTGAAATAGAATTAACCAAAACTCTAAGACTATACTCTAAAACTCTAAGTTTATAAGTACTCTAAAACTATACAACACTGATGGAAAAAAACTGAAGATGACACAAACATATGGAAAGATTTTCCATGTTCATGGATTGGGGGAACAAATAGTGTTAAAATGTCTATACTAACAAAAACAATCTATGCATTTAATGCAATCCTTATCAAAATACCCACAGCATTTTTCACAGAGCTAGAACAAACAATCCTAAACTTTGTATGGAACCATAAAACACCCTGAAAGCCAAAGGAATCCTGAGAAAGAAAAACAAAAACAAAAAACTGGAGGAATCACAATGGCAGATTGCAAGATACACTATAAAACTGTAGTAACCAAAACAGGATGGTACTGGCACAAAACCAGAAACACAGGTTAATGGAACAGAATAGAAAGCCCAGAAAGAAACCCATAATTATATAGTTAATTAAATTTGACAAAGGAGGCAAGAATATGCAGTGGGAAAAAGACAGTCTCTATAACAAATGATATTGAGAAAACTGGACAGCTACATGCAAAAGAATAAAACTGGACCACTTTCTTACACCATACACAAAAATAAACTCAAAATACATTAAGGACCTACATGTGAGACCTGAAACCATAAAAATCCTAGAAGAGAGCATAGGCAGTAATTTCTCTGACACAGCTACAGCAACATTTTTCTAGATAAGTTTTCTGAAGTAAGGGAAACAAAACCAAAAATAAACTACTAGGAAGACATCAAAATTAAAAGCTTGTGTACAGCAAAGGAAACAATCAACAAAACTAAAAGGCAACCTACAGAATGGGAAAAGATATTTGAGAATGATATATCTCATAAAGAGTTAGTATCAAAAATATATAAAGAACTTCTATAATTCAACACCAAAATAATAATAATAATAATAATCCTATTAAAAATGGGCAGAAGACATGAACAGACATTTCTCCCAAGATCACATCCAGATGGCCAACAGACATAGGAAAAGATGCTCAACATCACTCATTATCAGGGAAATGTAAATCACAACTACAATGTACCTCATCTCTGTCAGAATGGCTAAAATCAAAAACACAAGGAACAGCAAGTGTTGGCAAGGCTGTAGAGAAAAAGGAACCCTCGTGCACTGTTGGGGGGAATGCAAACTGGTGTAGCCACTGTAGAAAATAGCTTGGAAGTTCCTCAAAACATTAAAAATAGAACTACCATATGATCCAGCAATTCTACTTCTGGGTATTTATCCTTTTCTTTGGAAAGTATCCTTTCCTTTGGATAAATACCCAAAGGCAGAATTGCTGTTTCATATGGTGGATCAAGTCCCACGTCAGGCTCTGCACAGACAGCACAGAGCCTGTTTGGGATTCTCTCTTTCCCATTCTCTGCCCCTCCCCTGCTCATGCTCTTTCTCTCTCAAAATAAATAAATAAATAAACTTACAAAAATAAATAAAAAATAAAAAGGATACATGCACCCCTATGTTTATTGCAGCATATTTACAGTAGCCAAATTATGCAAGCAGCCCAAGTGTCTGTTCATAAATGGATACAATAGAATATTGTTTGGCCTTCAAAAAGAATGAAATCTTGCCAATTGCAACAACATGGATGGATCTAGAGGTAATGCTAAGTGAAATAAGTCAGTCAGAGAAAGATAAATACCATATGATTTCACTCATATGTGGAAGTTAAGAAACAAACCAAATAACAAAGAAAAAAGACAAACCAAAAAACAGATTCTTAAATATAGAGAACAAATTGATGGTTGCTAGACAGGAAGTCGGTGGGGTGGGGATGGGTGAAATAGGTGAAGGGGATTAAGAGTACACTTATCATGATGAGCACTGAGTAATATATAGAATTGTTGAATCACTATATTGCACACCTGAAACTAATATAACATTGCATGTTACTTAACTTGGAATTAAAAAAAATAACAAATAAAAGAAAAATAACAATAAAACTTACTTCACCCCCCTCATCCCCTCCAAAAATAGCTCAAAGAAAAAAGTCCAAATGTTTGAATGAACAAGTCACTAGCCAGTCTACCTCTATTTTGTTTTTCATATTATCCATGCTAGGGAGCTTGACGTGCTTGCCGGTATTATAGCTATTATAATATTACCCTTGAATCCCAGAACTCTGTGAAGCGGACAGAGAATAACTGGAAGTAAATTTCTTAGTCCTGAAGAAGCTTTGATCTAGCAAAGGAAACTAAGCCTAAGAAGCTGAATTCTTAGTTTCTCCGAGGATAGGTAACACATGAAACTTCTACCTTTATCTCAAGAAAGGGCCAACAAGATTTAATAAGGTAAGTCTGTGAAAAGGCTGGATCTTGGGGTACCCTGGCTGGCTCAGTCAGTTAAGCGTCAGACTTTAGCATGGGACATGATCTTGTGGTTCTCAAGCCCCGTGTCAGGCTCCTGTGTCTCCTCCTTCTCCTCTCTCAAATAAATAAAACATTTAAAAGTGTTTAAAAAAGAAAAGCTTGGATCTTGCCACACTCATTCTCATTCCCTCACCAACCCCAAGGCACTGAACTCATCTTCAGAATGTTGAGATTCAGGGAGTTGTATGTTTTTAAATCTTTTCTTTTTAACGTCTATTTACATGTTTTGAGAGATACAAAAAGCATAAGCAGGGGAGGGGCAGAGAAAGAGGGAGGGAGAGAATCTCAACCAGGCTCTGTGCTGTCAGCTCAATGACCCATGCAGGGCTCAATCCCACAAACCGTGGTATCATGACCTGAGCCAAAATCCAGAGTCGACGCTTATGCGACTGAGCCACTCAGATGCCCCCAAAGAGTTGTTTCTTAAAAAATTTTCGTCCCTTCTCAGATTCCATGGAAAATATTCCCTCTTTAGAGGGATACAGAACTATTTAAAACTTTACTTTAAATAAGTTGCCGGTCTTTCCCATTTTTGATCATGTTTTGAGAATTAAGGTCCTGACCTAGCATCTAATTCCCATGTTAGATCTGTAATGCTGCTTAGCTGGGGATATAATTTTCCCAATACAGACATAGAGAAACAGAGAAACAGAATGAAACAGGCAGTTGTGGTGTGTGTGTGTGTGTGTGTGTGAGACAGAGAGAGAGAGAGAGAGAGAGAGAATTTCCAGTTAGGTCAAGTTCCTTTTGAAGACAGCTGTACTTTTCTGCCCTTAAATTCCATGAGAAAAACATACTTTTTTTTAAACAAAATATCCCTCAACATAAATTATCTCTGAAAAGTTTCTGCCAGTTGCAATTAAAACAACATTGACTGAAACACTAGCCAGAAATAATTCATCTCATATCTACCTGTTGGACCCCAGGTATGATTCAAATCTCCTTTACTAACATTAGATCTCTGAATATCCTGGTTTCCCCTAAAAAGATCTCATGCTCCAACATTACTTTTCTAACTTTCTTTGCTAAAACAAGCAAGCAAAAAACACCATTAAACAACTTCCTATTATATGTATACAATGTTCAAAACTAGAGTTCTTTTTTAATGAGTTAAAGTGGTCTTATTAAGGTATTACACATTGAAGTATGAATGACCAATAGTTTAAGCCACCCAGTGATATTTCTTTCAGATATATAGTTTTAGTTTCTAATTGTTGAATTTTATGTAGTGGGAAGGACTGATAATGACATTATGATTCCTCTCAAATTTAACTTAACCCAACAGACAGGAAATTCTGATTTAGGAACCATATTTGTATTCAATACAATTAGAACCTGAGTTTCCCTGTAAGTTAATTTCCTCAGCCATGAAATAAGACAAATACCTCCCTTTCATATTTGTAGGCACAAATAAGGTAGCATTTGTAAATCACAAAGTTTGTGGTGTCCAAATCATATATGTGATTAGTTATCAGTTAATTTATTTGGAAAGGTGCTGGATTTGCCTTCCATTAGAAGTCACCTATTCTGCCTTTTATTAAAGACAGCCCTCAAGCCATCAGGCAATTTCTTGGCTTAGGGCATTCTCACAGCAGTGTGGGGAAATGGAAGCCTACAGTAGGGAATGGTGAACACTGCGAGTAACCGCCATCAAGCCTAGCTTCTGTGTCTACAGCAGATCCTACTAACTGATGGAGCGCTCTTTCTGACTGGCCTGAGACACAGTTTCAGAGTTTCAGAAAAGTAGTTCGGGCAACCATGCCTAGGTAATCAGAGCTGGCACGGAGATTAAAGCATTTTGCCATTAACAGTACAGGACAAAGATCAGCAAATTTTTCTGTAAAGAGCCAGAAAGTATATATTTTTTATTTTTGTGCCATATGGTCTCTGTTGCAGATACTCAGTGTTGCCTTCCTAGTACGAAAGCAACCATAGACAGTATATAAACAAATGTGAGTGGCTGTGTTCCAATAAAACTGCATTTACAACAATAGGCAGTAGGCTAAATTTGGCCCACAGGCATAGTGTTTTGTCAGCTACAGGTCTAGAGCTTCTACTAAAATCAAGAGGAGGGCGTCGGGGTGGCTCAGTCAGTTAAGCATCAGACTTCAGCTCAGGTCATGATCTCAGGGCTCCTGAGTTCCCCGGGCTCTGTGCTGACAGCTCAGGGCCTGCCTGCTTTGGATTCTGTGTCTCCCTCTCTCTCTGCCCCTCCCCCACTCATGCTCTGTCTCTCTCTCAAAAATGAGTAAACATTAAAAAATTTTTTTTTAATCAAGGGGAGTCACTACAATGACAAATGCTGTTGAATGATTTCAGGAGAGTGTGCAAAGGAGGTATTTTTGGCAGCCTGGCAAGGTGAGGGATGTGAAAATGGCCCTGAGACCTGAGGACCTCCCCTGCTTAATTCTACCTGAAATCCTGCTGAGTCCACTACTCTCCCAGTGCTCAGAGATTGCAGAGGTCACTGTGCCCCATTTCTCTTGGACCTCAGCTGATCCAGCGTGTCTGTTCAGGTGTTTACATCAATGTTAAAATATGCCAGCTGATGTCTTCTACAGAGACCATTTACTACTAATGTTAGATTACAACACTGGGATTTATTATTTTTTTAAATTTTTTAATGTTTTATTTATTTTTGAGAGCAAGAGAGACAGAGTATAAGCAGGGAGGGGCAGAGAGAGAGGGAGACACAGAATCCAAAGCTGGTTCCAGGCTCTGAGCTGTCAGCACAGAGTCCGACGTGGGGCTCAAACTCACAGACTGCGAGATCATGACCTGAGCCGAAGGAGGACACTTAACCAACTGAGCCACCCAAGTGCCCCACAACACTGGGCTTTCACCTTGAGTTTGAGGTTCTTTCCCACTTAACTCATAATCCAAAATATCACTGGAGACCCCCACTGCCTCAGCAATTATTAAGGGAACCCTTTAATAAACTGGCATTGCCTCCCATATAACCACGCAATTATCTGAGTTACAGAAAAGTATCAAAACCTTCAACTTTCTCTTGGAGAATTCTCACACTGAGTCCAATGTTATATTTTCTTCAACAGGGGGAAATATGGATATTTGGGTGTGCGACATTGGGCAGGTCATACTGAGCCACAATTTCTTCATCCATGAAATGGGGATAACACCTTCCCTACTTATTTCATACAGTTGTATGAGGCTCAAAGGATACCTTTTTTACTTAGGTTTATATGTGTCATGAAAGCCACTTCAGCCATTAAAACATTTTTTAGTCTGTGATTCACCTCCACCCACATCACCACAATTACTCCCAACCATCAAACATCAGGGCTATTACTGGAGGAATATATCTGTTAATGCAATGTCCCCTCCCAAATCAGAGAGGTTTGTCCTGATCAATGTCCTACCTTCTTCACTGATCATATGACTGAGTGTGTAATGGTCTGCAGACGTATCCTAGCTTTCATTGCCTTTTGGTACCAAGACCCTTTCAACTATCTGGCCTCAGCAAATCAGAACAACTATAAAGTTACTTAAATCCTACATGTCTATGCCAAGGAAGGTGATGATAAAAAGTTCTAAAGACATAAATCACTGAATCAGGAACTATTGCTTGGAAGTGCTAGGTAAGAACTATTTACCATAACAGCTTTGACCTGGCAAAAGAGTCCTTCAAATTCCAACTGCAATCCTCTTCAAGAAAAAATGAGTAACTAATAGTTTTATTATAAAATCAAAGCTGCTGGGGCACCTGGGTGGCCTAGTCACTAACGTGTCTCACTCTTGATTTCAGCTCAACTCATGATTTCATGGTTCATGGGATTGAGCCCCACATCAAGCTTTGCACTGGCAGCATGTAACCTTCTTGGGATTTTCTCTCTCCCTCCCTCTCTCTCTCTCCCCCTTCCCTGCCCGCACCCTTAATCTCTCTCAGTAAATAAATAAATAAACAAACAAACTTAAAAAAATCAAATCAAAGCTGCTGTTCTCCTTCCAAAGTTCCTAAATTGCATGGGAATAGTGTATTTGATTTCCTGGAGAAATTCAGATGCGGCAACATTCCCAGATAACTTTGAAACCACTCATTTCAGAACATCTACATTCTTCACACATGCATTTATCAAATGATTATAAATACGACCCTTTTGGTGTCAAAAGGGATCCATGGCAATAGCTTCTGCCAAAGTCATTTAGTCCCTTTGTTCCTCAGTTTCCCCACCCTCTAAAGACTACTTTGGCCTTTGTAAAGTAGGATTTACAAATATCTGCTTTCTTCCTCATGAGGGTTTAAAATGGAATAAATGGAACAATACCTCTGAAAGTTCTTGGGAGCTGAAGGATCCAGACAGCAAAGTCCAGCAAACCTTCTAAAAGATCTCCTACAAGTTGAATAGAAGCATTTGTAAGTAGCATTTTGCACAAACTGATTTCTGCAATGGAAAATCAAATAATGGACCCTTTATTACCTTTGCTTTTCCTCTCACTTAAAGAGTTAGCTTGCTTTTATTAAACACAGTCTCTGCTGTTAAACAGTTTTCCTACTATTTACTCATAAACCAACAAGGTGACTAACTTTACTGTGAAAAACAAGACATAAATTATTCTTACAAAGTACATCATATTTGCTCTTCACAAGGCATGATGGTTATAACTTGTACATTCAACAATTTGCAGTATGTTTGGCTCTTCACCAAAATGCGGATGGGGGGGAATAGAGCTATTTCTGTTCAGATGCTTAGGTCTAGATGTTGGGAAGGCCTTTCATTGAACAACACTCACAGTGATAAATCCAAGACCCTACTCTTTTCATCATAGGGGCGATGGGTGTCCTGTGCAGTCGAAGTAGAAAATTAGCCACACAGGTTACCTTAGAGGGGCCACACCAAGTGTCAAGGCACAGACAGCATTATTCCTGCTGGGGGGTCAAAGGCCATGTCTGTGGCCCTCATAGACCAGGGGGAAGCTAACCCAGAGCCTCAGCAGTAGCCATCACTCAAATTGTGATGGACAGTCTGCCGGTTAGGTTGATGCCCCACAACTCACGGTTCTGGCCTTGAAAGGTGCTCAGCAGAGACTGGGCATTCCCTCGGACCTTCTCCTACAGTGAAGACTCTCAGAGCATGGAGCCCATTGGCCTTTTCTCCAGGCTCCTTTCTCTCTTTACTCTCTGGGTTTCCCCCATCTCAGGTTGGAGACTTCTGACTGGTCATCTATCCTCTTAATTTCTACTGTGTATTGATTAACTTTATGCACTGTTCCCTCAGGACTTCACCGCTGGATTTCTGAAATGCTTTTTTCCCCTCTCAAACAGCCAGGATCTTGCACATCAGAAGATTTGCCTTTCACAACTGTTTCTCTGAATTGGGCTGCAAGAGCTAAATTTGGAAGATAAAAATTAAATAGTTTCTCTTCTATAATAATCCAATCATTCTTAAAATAATGGGTGTCCTTAGATGAACTGGGGAAAGGTAGTATATAGAATGTAAGCACACTGGAATATCCCAATATATTATTTTCTTACATCAGTTAGTGCTCTTTGGAGTCTTTCCTGACAGGCAGCAGGCCTGTGAAGGTGATCTTGTTCGGATTTTCATCTCTTATGCCCAAGAACTTGCCCATATACTAAGCAGCTACTTCCCATTCATAAAAGGACCTAGAGAGAGCCAGGACAGTCTCTGGCATGGAGCCATTTCCTCTATTACACAATGTGTCACATTAAGCAATATATTTCTGTGACATACAGTTTTAAGAGTTTTTCTGAAATATGTCAAAGTACTTCTTGGAAGTCATAACATATATATGTAACATATACATGTATTTCTTCTTGCATTAATGAGAAAGCCTAATTTGAAAGTAGGCTCCAAACAAAAAGCTATCAGTATAATAACCACCCTATGGCCTCCAAAGAATGTTTTTCAAAGAGTGTTACTTGAGCATAAACAGATCTGGTAAACTCTCCAGGATAATAATACCTCTTCTTTATTAAAAATGTACTCTGTACAAGTGCTTCACATATGATAACTCATTTAATTCACCCAGAATTCTAAAGTATAGCTCCCCATTTTATTTGTAAGGAAATTGAGACTCAAAAAGATTAAATAACTTCCCCAGCTTCATACAGTGAGTAAATATGGGAGTCAGAATTCAAACCCTACTTTATCTGACTTGTAAACATACATCAGAATGAGGTACAGAGCTAGTTAACAATACAGACGCTCACTCACCTCCAGGGATTGTCACTAAGTCCTAGGGTGCAGGTCACTATACAGATTAAGCCCCCACTCAGGTTCTAGACTTACCTCAGTTTAACATTCTGAGCACTGCTCTTGGTAGTATTCTGATCCTGGGACATTTACTTAACTTCTCTGTGCCCCATGTTTTCATCTTTAAAATAGAGAGAAAGAGAATTGTAATAGTGTCCTCTCAATAAGGTCATTCTGAGAACTAAATGAGTTAGCATATGTAAGCAACTCACATACTTCACATGGTAAACACAGTTAGTACTGATCATATGCACTATTGACCAGATCCTCTAGTAGACAGTTTGTCACATGAAACAGTATATTTGTGTGATACGAGATCAGATTTGAGAATGACTGTGCTTCATTCTTCTCTGACTTTAGAAAAATCCATGGGGGTAAACATTTAATCATACAGAAAAATTTCAGGACATTCTAACCTTTTTATATCACAAATTTGATGTAAGATAATCATATCTTACTAGTCATAAGACACTTGAAGAACATTTTTAGATGTGCTATAATATAGAGTAACATCTTACAGAACAATTATTTTTTTAAGAAAAAGCAATAATTTTATTGTCGTAGTAAAAATACTGACTGAGGGTGACAGGGAGCAGAAAACCAGAACATGGGGGTGAGAGTAGGAATAAAATTATAATGTGTTTTTTTAAGACTGTTTTTTAGAGCAATTTTAAGTTCACAGCAAAATTAAGAGGAATATATAGAGATTTCCCATATCCACCTTCCCCATTACCAATATCCCCAACTAGAATGGTACACTTGTTACAACTCATTAGCCAATATTGACACATCATGATCACCCAAACTCCATAGTTTACCTTGGGGTTCACTCTTGCTGATGTACATTCTTTGGGTTTGGACAAATGCATAATGGCATATATCCATCCTTAAGGTATCATGTGGAGTGTTTTTACTAATCTAAAGTCCTGCCTGTTCATCCCTCCCCAACCCCCAATCCCTGGCAACCAGTGATCTTTTTACTGTCTCCATAGTTTTGCCTTTTCCATCATGTGATGTTCTTGGAATAATACAATGTGTAGCCTTTTAGATTGGTTTCTTTTACTTAGTAATATGTATTTAAGATCCCTCCATGTCTTTTCATGGCATGATACTTCATTTCTCTTTGGTACCAAATAGTATTCCATTGTCTGGATATAACAGTTTATTTATCTATTTACCTTTCATAATGAAGAACACCTTTGTTGCTTCCAAGTATTTGGCAATTGTGAATAAAGCTGCTATAAACATCCATGTGCAGGTCTTTGTATGGACATAAATTTTCAACTCCTTTGGACAGATACCAAGGAACATGATTACTGGATTGTATGGTGAGGGTATATTTAGTTTTGTAAGAAACCACCAAACTCTCTTCCAAAGTGGCTGTACCATTTTTCATTCTCACCAGCAATGAATGAGAGTTTCACATTTTCACATTGCTCCACATTTTCACCAGCATTTGGTATTGTCAGTGTTTCAGATTTTGGCCATTCTAATGGGTGTGTAGTGCTATCTTGTTTTAATTTCATTACCTTGATGACATATGAAGTGGAGCATCTCTTCATATTTTCCATCTGAATATCTTCTTTGGTAAAGTGTCTGTTAAGGTCTTTGGCCCATTTTGGAGGTTGTTTTCTTATTGTGAAGTTTTGTGGGGTTTTTTTTTTTAAGGTTATTTATTGGTGCACGTGGGTGGCTCAGTGAGTTAAGTATTTGACTTTGGCTCAGGTCACAATCTCATGGTTAAAGGTTTGAGCCCCACGTTGGNGTGTGGGCAGGGGAGGGGCAGAGAGAGAGGAAGACACAGAATCTGAAGCTCAGAGGCTAGAGCCTGATTTGGATTCTGTGTGTGTCTCTCTGTCTCTCCCCTACTCATGCTCTGTCTCTCTCTCTCTCTCAAAAACAAAATGAATAAACATTAAAAAATAAAATAAAATAATAAATGTTAGGATTAGGTCTTAACTATATATTTCATTCTGGACTTAACTACTTTCTTCACAATTTCTAAATTAATATGAACCATTTTAAAAATCAGAATTAAAGCCCACAGAAACACTGTTTTTATAAAATATTTTAGAGAGAAATTACAAAATGATAGAAATTTCTTCTATACCCTCCTATCAAATACTAAAATATTAAATATACATTTGTAACCCATTTGAAGTACTTTTCTGGCTGGATAATCCACCTTCTCATGCAGGGGTAATTACAAAAATTTGGGTTTTTCATTCTTAACACATTTCTTTAGAGTTTTATTACATATTTATATAACTCTAAAAAATAGATTATTTATTTATTTTGAGAGAGCATGCGGGGTAGGGATAGAGAGAGACTGACAGAGAGAGAGAGAGAGAGAGAGAGAAAATCCCAAGCAGGCTCCACATTGTCAGCACAGAGCCCAATGTGGGGCTCAATCTCACAAACCTTGAGATCATAACCTAAGCCCAGATCAAGAGTTGATGCTTAACTGACTAAGCCACCCAGGTGCCCCTCTTATTGTGGTTTTAAGAGTTCTTTTTATATTTTGGATAACAGTTCTTTACCAATGTGTCTTTCACAAGTATTTTCTCCAGGATATGGCTTATCTTCTCCATCTCTTGACACTCTTTCACACCGCAGTTTTTCATTTTAATGAAATCCAGCTTATTTATCAATTCATTGTCATGGATCAAGCTTTTGGTGTTTTATCTATAAAGTCATCTCCAAACCCTGAGTCATGAGTCATCTAGGTTTTCTCCTATTTTGTCTTCTAGGGGTTTTACAGTTTTGCATTTTACATTTAGTTCTGTGATCCATTTTGAGTTCATTTCTGTAAAGGGCATAAAGTCTGTGTCTACATTCAATTTTTTGCGTGTGTGGATGTTCCAGCACCATTTGTTGAAAAGACTATCTTTGCTCCATTGTATTTCCTTTGCTCCTTTGTCAAAGATCAGTCAGCTCTATTTATGTGTGTCTATTTCTGGGCTCTCTATTCTGTTTCATTGATCTATTTACCTAGAACAACAATTTTTTTCACCAGACTAGGAGATATAAAGTAATTTTAAAACATAATGATTCAAATTTGTTAAATTTTAAATCTCATGCATGTTTAAGGCTGATCAGTGATTTTTTCCCCCAAATCATTACATTAGAATACAGGCTGCTGGTTACATGGAAAAATATTAGTGTAGTTCAGACAGCTAAGAGTAGTGTCTTGCACAAAGCAACCTATCCCGGTCATGCTTAATGAATATATTTTGTTCACAAAGCTCTCTCCCTTTTATCAAAACCTTTCCTCATTCTGGTAGCCAGAAGCATGTGTGTATTGAATCTCTAAAAATAAAAACTGTCCAGATAATCTTCTTTGCTCACTGTCAAGTTACAGAATTCAACAGTGAGTCAGAAAAAAAAAATGTATGAGTGAAAAAAAAAAAAAGAATATCCTTTAATTAAGTTTGTTTGGAGTTCTTTTGTAAGGAAGATCATTTCAGGTGTGCTGAAATAAAAAAAAAAGGAAAATCTAAAAAGAATATATATATATTTATTTATTTATTCATTTATCAAGTCCTTATTGAATGCCACCAGCACCTCCACCTCTGCAAGATGCTCAAGGGCCAGGTGATTCTCAAAATTATACAGGTTCATGTCCAGTACTCTTTTTCATATTCTAAGTTCTAGTCACAGTTACAATTGTTACTATATTTTGCCATTAAACTCTGGTTAGTTTTATTCTTTTTTAAGTTTATTTATTTATTTTGAGAGAGGTAGAGATGGCACAAGTCGGAGAAGGGCACAGAGAGATGGAGATAGAGAGAATCCCAAGCAGGCTCCATGTTGTCAGTGCAGGGCTCGAACCCACAAAACCCTGAGACCATGATCTGAGCTGAAACCAAGAGTTGGACACTTAACTGACTGAGCTACACAGGTGCCCCTCTAGTTAATTTTAAAACCACACTAATTAATGTATTTTATAAAAGAATGTAATACATTTATTGATTAATTTGAATTAGCACACAAATATTAAACATTACCAAAACGACTTGCTTTTAAATTCACATATAGAATATTTACATCTTATTTGAGCTTTATTCTGTTCAATCCTTGTCATCAAATGCATTCTTAAATTCACAACCTAGAATTAGTATTTTTATCCCAAACATTCTAAACAAAATAATTTACATTTTTATTGGGAACCGAATCCACTCTGGCACTATTTATGTTTGTGTTCAGTTTTAAGTGTCCGCTTATATTTGTGCTCTATTTCAAGCATTCAGCTCTTTCAGTGAGAATTTTATAGGTAAAAATATATACATGCTGTTTCAATTCTCCATTTTCTGCCTCCTTGGTACCATTAATCAACATTAGGGTAGGATTTTGATCAAGGAAAAGAGCATGTAGATAATAGAAATACAAATACAAAAATAAGATTATGATAGAAAATACTATGTTTACAAATTATCTTCAGCTAACGCTCTGAAAATAATATAGTCCTTCGAATGCTAAAGATCTTAGACATTATCAAAGAATACAGATGCCAGCTGAAATCCTCCACATTTGGGGAATGCCTCCTTTAGAAACCACACTATACTATTAAGTTTTTGTTAAATGTACTGGTATACAATCATCTAGACTATGTACTAGGTAACATAAATTTTGCATACGGTAAATATGAAGAGATCTAAAGCATGTGATTCAGGCACATACCAGTTTATATAATAACAAAAATTAAGGACTTACTGCTGTGGTATGAGCTCCTTATTGGAATTCTATGGTGTAGTATGTGAAATCTGAACTGCAAAAAATAAAATGAAATGAGATCTATCCACTGAGATATAATAAACTCATTTACAATATGACGGTACATATGGTGTGTGTTAGGAACCAAATATTTGTGTCCCCTCAAAATTCCTATGTTGGAGCCTTGCCCCTCAGTGTGATGGTATTAGGAGGTGGCACCTTTAGGAGGCAATTAGATTTAGATGAGATCATGCACGTGGAACCCCCATGATGAGATTAACACCTTTACAAGAAAAGGAAGAGACCTCAGAGCTTCCTCTCTCCACCACGTGAGGACACAGTCCTCTTGATGGCTGGGTCCCCAGCAGCAGCACAGAACCTGGCACACGGTACGCTTTTGATAAATACAAACACAGGGTGGGATGGGACTCAAATAACCCACCTGTTTGTTAGCTCTATAACCACCCATTCAGCTGCATTCAAAGAAGCCAACCAGAAGTTTCTATTAACCAGTCTATGAGGTTAAACCTTTGCATGTTTTCTTAAAGACCTATGCTAGTTATTTTCTGTTCCCAAAGCCTGATGGTAGATGTTCCTTTAAGGATCTATAAGTAACAATTGCCAAACTTACAGAATATTAATCAAACTAACTTTTTTCTTTCCTTTCAATACATAATTGCAATTACTTTCTTATTTTATTACCTAATTCAAAGTGTTCATACAAAATCAGCAAGTCTACTTGACTTTGGAATCTTTCTGCAGAAAGACCGGTGGTGTGGTCTTCAGGAGAGAGAACAGAATTTGGGAACATATGATCCAGGTCTTCTAATGGCTCTGCCTCTTAATGATTCTGTGATCACAAATAAATTAGAACTTTCCTGAGTTTAAATTTTCTCACTAGCAAAATGAGCACAGTAATACCTAACTCATGTAGTTAAATGATACAATGTATACACTAAGTATTTGGTACAAAGGATGGAAATATAAAAATATGTCATTGAAGTTATAAAATTAATTTGGGGGGGCGCCTGGGTGGCTCAATCAGTTAAGCATCCGACTTTGGCTCAGGTCATGATCTCGCAGTTCATGGGTTCGAGCCCTGCGTTGGGCTCTGTGCTGACAGCTAACTCAGAGCCTGGAACCTGTTTCTGATTCTCTATCTCCCTCTCTCTCTGATCCTCCCCTGCTCACGCTGTCTCTCTTTCTCTCTCTCTCTCTTTCTGTCTCTCAGAAATAAATAAAACATTTTTTAAAAAGAAAAATTTTAAAAAAATATATATTTAGGGGCGCCTGGGTGGCTTAGTCGGTTAAGCGTCCGACTTTCGCTTAGGTCATGATCTCGTGGTTCGTGGGNTCTCCTAGAAATAAATAAAAATATTTAAAAAAAAAATAAATAAAAAATATATATATTTAAAAAAACACCTAATTTTGAAAACCACTGTACTTTATGGTTATTAGAACCAGCATGGATTGGGGGAGGGGGGGGTGCCTGGGTGGTGGCTCAGTCAGTTAACTGTCCAACTCTTGTTTTTGGCTTGGGTCATGATCTTGAGGTTTGTGGGTTCGGGCCCTGCTCTGGGCTCTGCACTGACAGCTCAGAGCCTGCTTCGGATTCCCTCTGCCTCTCTCTTTCTCTGCCTCTCTCTCTCTTTCTTTCAAAATAAATAAATAAACTGTAAGAATTTTTAAAAAAAGAACCAACACGGCCCTGAGTTTCTTGATAATGTGCAAAGAACTTTCTTCTCAGTAGCACGGTTTACCCAGAATCATAGATTTACTTAAATCCAGACTCTAAAGAGGTGACCTAATAGACTCACAGTGAGACACCAGAACTGTGAATTCACCAATTTCACACTCCCCAGGTCTAATTTGGCCAAACCCAGAGGACGATCAATAAGATGCTTGCCTGAGGCAAGAATGCAGCATCAGGTCCACAGAGAAAAGAAAATGTCATTGACTGTGCGGAAGAATTACACTCCAGAAAACACAAGGAAGCCTATATGGGAGTAAATTCATTTGTTAAAATTGGAGGAGATCCTTTACTGCTAAACTGAGAATGACAAACATGTGAAAAACCATTATGATTTATCTGAGAGCCACCTCTAGTTTATACAGTCCACATATACACGTATATACTCATCAATGCTACACGCTGCAAACATGAGACAGGAATGCATGTGAGCCAGGAGGCTTTGGGGAAACACTATCTCTTAGTTCACAGAAGGAAAAGAGCCCACAAAAACAAAAAGAAATTTTCATGTTCACAGCCAAATTCTGCATCAATTTCTAATCATAATAATTTACATTTTCATGCAATTTGCACATATTATTGCCAGATCCATTATGATTATTGCTACAAGTGGACTGAATCTGTATATCTGACACTCTTTCCAACAGCTCTCATCCACTTCTCTGAGCACAATAGCTAAGAAAGGCAGTCAAATGTTTCTGGAGAAGCTGTTACTGATTCCTTAATGCTGTCTTGAGAGACGCATATGCCCCTAGTCTACCATTGTATATAAATATATTTATGTAAAAATATATACACATATTTTTACTCTATAGTGCTATTTTCCATAATTAAATATTCCTCTTAGCCTACCCATTAAGAGAGACATTTAATGATTCGTCCCTTGGGAAGGTGTATTTTTGGCTAAGGAAAATCCACATTTAGCCACTATCGAATGCCAGTTCTAAGCACAAGGTCTGACAGAGAAAAGCCTAAGTGTTAGCTATTATTATTATTATAATTATTGTTTGTGTCCTTCTTTAAAGTTTTTTTTTAAATGTTCGTTTATTCTTTTGAGAGAGGGAGAGCAAGTACACGAGTGAGTTGGGAAAGGGCAGGGAGAGAGACGGAGACACAGAATTCGAAGCAGGCTCTAGTCTCCAAGCTGTCCGCACAGAGCCTGATGTGGGGCTCACACTCACGAACCCTGAGACCATGACCTGAGCCGAAGAGGGACGCTTAAGCCACCAGGCCACCCAGGCGCTCCAGTTCGCTTAAGTGTCAAGTAAAAATCTACATTTGGGGAGATCTCCTTCTCTCTTTGCCCCTACCCCACTCATTCTCTCCCTCTCTCTCTTTCTCTCTCAAAAATAAGGAGACATTAAAAAAACATTTTTTTTAAACTCTACATTTGAGAAAAATATGATGCTTTCCCAAGCATCTCATACCAGTCACCCTCACCCTAGTAACTAACACTGGACCAGCTCCCTGGTGCTGCAAGCCTGTAACACGCCCCACCCAAACACACACAGAATCAGGGGGAGCAATTTTATTCTGACAAAATTTCCTTTGTGCGATGCACCAATTCTCAGACTCCCAAAATGGAAAATAAAAAGCTCTTTCCCAAAAGTCAAGAATGAATCTTGTGAGAATTCTACTGCATGGAGTCCCCCAGCAAGCTTGGGCTGTGGAAAACTGGATTCAAATTCTAGCATCATTTACTAAAAATAACATTTGGCAAACTATTATTATCTCTATGTCTCATCTTCCGTAAAGTATGGATATTAAGATATTTTTGATGGTTGCTATGAAAATTAAATATTACATATTTGATAAATATATATTATGTCTTACATGAAATATGGTAGGTGCCCATCAAATGGTACCCATCAATTCCTAGACTTCTTTTTCCTGTTTGTTGCTTGGAACTATGGGATTAAAGGTGATGAAAACCTTCTCACAGGCCATAAAACAGTTTTATTTGCTGTGTACTACAAGTCAACCCAGGAGTCAGTGACTCAAAGTGTTCCCTAAAAGCCATGGTGATGTCAAGGTTTGCAGGATGATGAGATGTGCATCTAAGTGGCCAACTGATATGTTAGCTGACATTCTGGGGCTTGTAGGTACTGGTTGTCTTACTGTTCCAGTGGAAAACTCGTTCCAGGAAAACTGTCATGACCCAACATAAGTCTCTGCATCTCCTCTACGGATCCTGACTTGAGAGCCTGCTGTAGATTTTTAAGGGTAGCTTCTATGCTCTCTGAGGCTCAATCAGTAATTTAGAAACAACCAAAAATCATTTTGAATTTGATCACACATAAGGCAGGTGATCAAGCTAACGAGACAATCAAGAATGTGTTTGGTAATGGCCAGAGGATTGCCTCAAGCATGATTACTTTAAAAAAAGAACACATGCAGCTAAGTGCATTCATGGGTGTGCTTATAAAACAAACAAACCAGACTCTGCACCTTTTCAGAAGTTATTTTCCCATTGTGAAAATGAACATATGCCATCATCAGTACATTAGGATGATATTAAAGTGTTTTTCTTAAGAATTTGGAAATAGGGGTGCCTGGGTGACTCAGTCGTTTAGTGTCAGACTTTGGCTCAGTTCACGGTCTTGCGGTTGGCAAGTTCAAGCCCCACCTGGGCTCTGTGCTGACAGCTCAGAGCCTAGAACCTGCTTCAGATTCTGTGTCTCCCTCTTTTTCTGCCCCTCCCCCACTCACACAGTGTGTGTGCGTGTGTGTGTGTCAAAAATAAACATTAAAAATATAAAAAATAAAAGAATTTAGAAACAAAATTTACACACAATGGATATGACTGGTCAATGATGGAAGTGAATCAAGAAGGTCTGGGAAAGAAACAGATGTGACTTGAGAGTAAACTCAGGGAAGCAGGCTGGATTGCGGCACTATTTGGTAAGCAGAAACTTAATTAGTTACATGCAAAGAGGAGGGTCAGTATAATGCATGGACAAGGGCAAGGCAGAGCCAGAGGCTGACTGTGTTTCATGCAGCACTGTTCAGGGGGAGGAGCACACGGTTTCCCACCATTGGAGAGGTGATTTCTGCTGTGGGCAGGGATGATTTATTATGTTTCCCCTTAGCCATGATAAAATATCTCTCCAGACTAACCACCTTCATGTGCTCTGATTACAGGCTAGGCAAGTGACCTTCTGATAACACTGGAAGGTGACAGCCGGAGGGCTGACCCTAGGCCATTGCAAACTCTCCAAGATAATGCAAGGTTTTAAAACCCCTCATAAAACCCCCGTCTTCAGGCAAAAGCCACCCTGCCTACAAAATATGGCCATGATTGGAGATCTGAAAGTACAGAAAATTATTCAGAAAATTGAAATCATCTTAAACTCACAACCCAGAGACAATCATCGTCAACATGTTAGTGTATTTTATCTGAACTGTTTTTTTTTTACAAAATTATTTTACATAACTGAGATCAAATTGTATATTGAGTTTTTCATTTTAATTTTTTATTAAGCATTACAATCTAGATATTTTCTGAATTACCTAAAGTATCAATAATGATAACCATTGAAATTGTATAACATCCCACCAACCGATTTTTTTTTCAGTGTGTTTAATCCTTTATTACTGAATGTTTGGGTGGCCTCTAGTTTTTTTCTTTTTTTTTTTTTTTTTTGGTGAAGAATGCTAAAGTAGGCCTACAAATACAAAAGGTTTATTCTCTATTTGAGAGTATTTCTTTGGTTCAAGTCCTCACTGTTGATTTTTAAGCTTACTTGAGCTCCTCGTTTCTAAATCTAACTGCCCACTGGACTCTCCCACTTGAAAATCAACCTGCCCCAAGCAGGGCAGTGCCGAGGGCGAGCCCACCACTGGCCTCAGCTGAGGCCCTCTGCTGTGTATTCTGTTTCAGAAGAAACCTGTCCTCAAGATTGAGCCAGGGAATTGCTGGTGGAGGACAGTGACAGCCACTCACGGAGTGGTGACTGGGTAAGGGAGGGCAAGGACCGCCCTCACCACTAGCCTTTAAAATCTGGGCCTACGTATCTTGTAAACTTTGACATATGTCCAAGCATCATGACACCTCACTCTATTTCAAAAACTCATTTACTGGCTCCTTCACATCAACGTTCACCATAGTCCTGGCTCTGAGGTAGCTTTGAATATAAGCCCCACTTTACTGAGACTCAGAAAGTGCCTCATCCAAAATCATGCATGTAATAAGTAGGAAAACTGTATTCCATCCAGATCCATCGACTCGGAGTTTGTAATATTTCCACTTCACTGTTACATTTACTCTCCAATAGTTACAGTGGGGCAGAAGGGAAAATTAACCAGGTGCTAGAGGTTTTAGAATTCCTTCTGAATGTGTTTGAGAGGCAGCAGTGGCAAGCATCAATCTGTAGTTCTAAACAAACACAGTTTAAAATCCCACGTGGACAATCGCATGCACAGACCCACCTGAGACCCCCTGTTTGAGCGATGACAGAAGCGGCTGGAGATCTGCGACAGTTATGGGAGATTATATATGTTCTGGGAGCTCGGGAGGTCTAAGTACTCCACTATCTATAATTGAAAACGTACTGAAGTAAATGGAAGCTTGTGATCCCATGTGTATTTTATCAGATGCTTCGGACATTAAAGGAATTCCTAGAAAATTATAAATTGAAACACTTGTCACGTAGCGGTAACAGGAAAAAAATAACCACACTTAGATTTTAGAAAGAAAAGAATAAATTGCCCATAATTCATAATAGATTTGCATCTAGAATTGGTTATGAGAGAGTAATGTGGTATCAAAGTTAAGAGATGGAATTCCAAAAATGCATAGGAATTGCTAATTCTTTATACAAGAGCAAGAATAACTGTACAGACGCAGTTAATTGTTCTGCCTACAATGTAAGAGGAAGACAAATACAAGTAATAACAGCATCACTTGAGGCATGGGAAGGAGAAATAGAGGAAATATATTTTTTCCTTATTTCTAATTTTGTAAGAAGGAAATTATGCTCAAAATAAATTCAACAAATTGTTTTCACATGAAAACACACTATGAAAACAAAAAAGTGTGTCCTCATTTTCTCACTTCGTGGTGAGACTTTTCAAAGAATCTATGAATCAGTTTTAGTAAAATGTACAGGTACATTACTTAATTAAGTACTGGAAAGACTTCCAGACAAGATGATGATAAGGCTGCCTTTCCCCAAATTCCCAAGAAAATGATCAACAAAACGTACAAACAGAATCCACACATAAGAAATGGGGAATGGGTGGAGCGCCTGGGTGGCTCAGTCAGTTAAGCATCTGACTTTGGCTCAGGTCATGATCTCATGGCCTGGGGGTTTGAGCCCCATGTCGGGCTCTGCGCTGACAGCTCAGAGCCTGGAGTTTGCTTCAGATTCTGTCTCCCTCTCTCTGCCCCTCCCCTGCTCATGCGCTCTCTCTCTCTCTCAAAAATAAAGATTAAAAAAAAAAAAAAGAAATGGGGAATGGGTGTCTGAAAGAATAATACTAACTGGACCAATGAAATGGAACCTATTGAAAACTGACATGAGATGTGTTACTGAGAAAGAATAGCTTCCCTGGAAAGCACATCACAGAAGCTCCTAGCTTGGGGGTAAGGGTTTGAGGACAAGAGCAGACTGAGAAGTTGAGGGAAATGTACCATCTGAAACAGTCTGTTGACTGGCAGCAATGGGCACAATATCGAAGATCACTACAGGGATGTACACAGGTAGAAACGTATAAAATCAATAGAGAAGTGGGCTGTGTGTAGTGTGATGTGAGTGTGTGCGTTGTGTGCCCATTTACATGTGCTCATTCATGTGTGTATTATAGGGAAGACTTCTATGGGGATCTAGTTTGTAACAGAAGTAAATAATAGCAAAGCTAATCTTTGGCTGGAGCTGATAATATATTTTCTCCCCTCTTTGCCCTTCCTTCCTATCTGCATTTAAAGTTTCATCTATAAAATCTTTAGACAAGAACACAGCATACCTCTGAATTTCATTCCCAATAGTGGGCAAGTGTGGATTAGGACAATGAAACTATGAAAAACTGCTGCTGTTCAAAGAAAAAGAGAAATTGGCAGGTATTTTTCCTCTTTTTATGCTGCCTTTATTGGGTTTTGATGTCAGAGTTATTCTTTAAAATGGATTAAAGAGCAACTTTTTCCACAAACAGGAACAGTTTAGCATAGAAATAACTGATTTAAAAGGCTGGCTAAAACCTTGTGCTATTTTAGGAGAGAATTCTTAGACCATCTTTCATAATTTTCCTTCTTTTTTATTGGGTTATTTAATCTTTCATATTTCTTGAATCAAATTCATATGGGGCTTCCCTCAAAAATTCAGTAGAAATAATGACAGGACTGTTTGAAAACTTTTGCTCTGACACTGCCACTCAGTTTTGAAGGCCCCGCCACATATCATATCACACATTCACTTTTTGGCAGGGGGAGTGTAAAATAATTGACAGAAAATATTTTGGAAAGTTTTCAAAATTTTTATTTTTATTTTAATTTAAAGTAGATAATATATTCACAGAATTCAAAATTCAAAAGATTTGCAAGTGTATGCATGAAAAATCCCCATACTTTTGTCCCTAAGCTATTTGGATCCATTATGAGGACATAACTGATTTACTGTGTATCTTTAAATGATCTGTAAAATTTTCATTTTGGGCATTAATAATTAGAGTTTCTATCTCATTTCTTGTACTTTGGTACATTTGTGTATTTGTGATTCCACATTTACAAGCTTTTGGAATGCCATATTCCCTAGATCTAAGTGTTGTGCCCATGACACCCAATCCACAATGGGGTCGTGGCTCAGGCTTGTCCCAACAATGCTGCATTACATTTATACACCTCCTCAGCAACTCCACCGCCATTACACCCTCCCTATGCTTGGGCGAAAAATGAGCCAGAAAAATTCCAAACTGGATGAATCATTTACTCAGATTAAAAAAAATTTTTAACTGTTTATTTATATTTGAGAGAGACAGAGAGACAGAGAGTGCACCAGTGGGGGAGGGGTAGAGACAGACAGACAATCTGAAGCAGGATCCAGGCTCCAAGCTCTCAGCACAGAGCCCAGTGCAAGGCTCCAACTCCTGAGCCCTGAGATCATGACCTGAGCTGAAGTCAGACGCTTAACCAGTGGAGCCACTCAGGTGCCTCTACTCAGATTTATTTTAAATCCCAAGGGCCATTTCTTAAAGAAGGGTACCTTAAGCCTGCTGTTCTTGACTCAAAGTCCTATCGCCCTTACTTCTTCTCCATGGAAGAATGTTGGAAGATTGTGGAGCTGCATACTTGGGGCTGTGTGAGGCTATGCAGATTTGTAGGATTTTTAGGGTTTACATTCTTCCCAGAATACGTGCTAGTTAACCATACAGAAACTCCTTTGTAGAGCATTCCAAGGAGGGTACATTTTATGATTTCATTACTCAAAAAAGAATATGAGTGTGGTTTCATACATTCATATGCTGCCACTTTTAAGATACTATTGGCTATAATTCCAGACCTCTTTCAATGTGTTTACATATATGCTACACATTTAGGGGTATGTATATATAAAATAATAAATAGATTCTTTTTCCAGGACTTTGAGCACTGCCAGCTGAAATGGAATCAAAGGTCCCATT